>NC_048418.1:23232529-23233719 GCF_013103735.1 Etheostoma cragini | reverse complement strand
CCCACAAACACACACACTATCTATGAATATTTGCTTATCGAATATTCATATTCATAGATTTTGGATTTTTCTATATGAGGGAGATGTAATTCTAACAATGAATGAAACACATTAAATGAATTTTTCGAGGAAAATCTGACACAAATACCTATGCAAAGCTGTAGTTTTATGTATTAAAAGTGCCCTGCCACATGAATTTCAGTACTTTGTAGTAATGTCTGAAGTTCTACTACGGAGTCTGTAACTTGGTTACCGTGGTTACCTTGTTTCAAGCCATTCTAGCGAGGTATAAAAAGCCTGCAGGAAGACTCAGCTCCATTTGGGCCAGGTCTCAATGATTTTCAATGAGCCAAACTGCTTGAATCTGATTGGCTAACAGCTAGCCAATGAGAGCCTGGCTATCAGCTTCCTTTACCCAGCTCATGAATAGTAATGAGCTCAGGCAACATGATGTCAGACTGACCAGCTATTGTGATTGGCCTGATTTCTCCTCTTATTTCTTTTCAGTGGCTAGAGCTGACAGAGGAGGTAGCAGTTCATCTTCACATTCACCACATAACACACACACACACACACACACACACACACACACATATACCTAACATATTTTAAAAAATGCAAGGAAAAACGGTTTTGTATGGCAGGGCACCTTTAAAAACATGTCTTGTAGGGATCTTTAACAATACTTGAAACCATTAGGATACAATCCATTAAAATCTGAGGCGATCTCTATTGGTCCTTTGCTCATCTGATGCCAACATGGAGACACATCAGAATAAGTGTGTAGAGACAGTAAAGCTGTGCTCTGACATTCATTCCACACCCACTAACAAACCTCAACCTGCACATATGTATTTTGCCTTAGTCCTATCAGACCACAACTTTACAAAGCATCTTAAAAGATGTGTTTTCTTTGCTTTTTGTACTTTTGTACTTCATTGTGCTTGTTTTTGTCAATTGTCTTCTCAGTCTCTTTCATCTCCCTCTCCCCCGTTCTTCTTACTGCACAATAAAGCACAAGAAACAGCGTATCCATCTCTCGGAAAGGTCACGACAAACTTTCAGCTGAGTGCCACCAGATTCCAACCATCGCTCATCTGTCCAAACTAGGCCGACCAAGGCTCGGAGGACTGGTTATGAATTGGGCCACAGTTCTCGGCGGTGCTGGGAGCCGAAACTGTGTCGGGGGG
>NC_048418.1:23229897-23232519 GCF_013103735.1 Etheostoma cragini | reverse complement strand
GGGGGGGGGGGGGACAAGGCAGCAGCAGTATGCTAACTAACCGCAGGCCTTGTTGGACTAAGACATGTTGCTGTCCCTCTCCACCACCACCATTTCATGCTCTGAGAGTAAAATAAGTGAGTCACGTGCAGCTCTGTTCGGATCCCTGTTGGATCAAGGAGCGTGATTCAGAGCTCTGTCTTTTGATCTCACTCTTTCTAGGGTTGTCTGTCTGAGTGGAGAAATCGTTGAAAGCATTCATTAAGGGCTGGAGTAAACCTGCGGGCTGAGAGCAGACTGGAATTACTCCGTCTTTATGAGGACAGAGAGTCAGACCACACTGAGGAAAGGAGATATATGTAATCATCCATATCCAGATGAAAACATCCCCATTATTACTGTGTAGAAAAGCTAAATATACTCTAAGTCCATGGTCTGTAAGCAGTTATACTCTGTGTTGCTAACTTTTGTAGAGATGGAACAATTAGTCATTCAATCAATTTGATCAATTCATTACTTCATCAACAGAAAACTTCTATTAAATCCATATTAGGTCCATCTTTTCCATTGTGAGTGTTTGCTGCTTTTCCTCATCTAATGAGATATTAAAGTGACTATCTAAGACGTTACCTTGGGCTCAAGAAAAGTGTGATGGATCACGAATTAACTTTTTGATTTGATATTTTCAAGCATTCACATTGGCGGCAAGTAAAACAAATGGAAGTTTGACTTCTATTAGACTTGCATGATGTGTGTGTGTGGTGTCGGACACTCTTGGCCAGTTCTTACATTAGAATATTTTGGGTTTTGAGATGGTTTCAATGGGTGTGAATGAATGTTTGCACTCGATTGCATTGAATTGTCTGAGATCTTTGACTCAAGTTACAACACTAGTCCTTGCATCTGTAGTCAGAGTGTTACATAAAAGGTTTAGCTTCACTACTGCAATGGGGAATAATTAGCATTAAAGATCCCATGGCATGAAAATGTCACTTGATGAGATTTTTTAACATTAATATGAGTTCCCCCAGCCTGCCTATGGCCCCCCAGGGGCTAGAAATTGTGATGGATGTAAGTCAAGACCTGGTATCCTGCTCTGCCTTTGAGAAAATGAAGCTCAAATGGGCCGATCTGGAATCTTCCCCTTATGAGGTCCTAAGAGGCAAGGTTCCAGAAAGGGGTTACCTCCCTTTTCTCTGCTTTACCCGTCCAGAGAATATGGCCCACCCATTAGAGAGAAACATCATGGCTTTCAAACGAGCAAGGTGGCAGATGTTCAAGACCACACCCCCACCCTTCATCTTGCCCCCCCCCCCCCCCCCCCCCCCTCTCCTCCTCAAAAGTTACAGACTCAGAAACGGCACATACTAAGGAAAGCTCATTGTGGAACTGGTTCTAGTGGCTGGAATTCTGGACCAAGGCTGAATTTTGGGAAAGAGAGTTCAGATACATTATTTGGGGACCACTAGGGTCTAAATAAAAGAGACTTCAGATACAATATTAGGGGACCACTAAGGTCTATATAAAAGAGACTTCAGATACAGTATTAGTGGACCACTAGAGTCTATTTAAAAGAGACTTCAGATACAGTATTAGTGGACCACTAGAGTCTATTTAAAAGAGACTTCAGATACAGTATTAGGGGACCACTAAGGTCTATATAAAAGAGACTTCAGATACAGTATTAGGGGACCACTAAGGTCTATATAAAAGAGACTTCAGATACAATATTAGGGGACCACTAAGGTCTATATAAAGAGACTTCAGATACAGTATTAGGGGACCACTAAGGTCTATATAAAAGAGACTTCAGATACAATATTAGGGGACCTCTAGAGTCTATATAAAGAGACTTCAGATACAGTATTAGGGACCACTAAGGTCTATATAAAAGAGACTTCAGATACAATATTAGGGGACCACTAAGGTCTATATAAAGAGACTTCAGATACAGTATTAGGGGACCACTAAGGTCTATATAAAAGAGACTTCAGATCCAGTATTAGGGGACCACTAAGGTCTATATAAAAGAGACTTCAGATACAGTATTAGTGGACCACTAAGGTCTATATAAAAGAGACTTCAGATCCAGTATTAGGGGACCACTAAGGTCTGTATTATAGCATCCAAAGAGCACCATGTTGTGGGACCTTTAAGACAAGCAACAGGTTACATCAATGCCACAGTGACATGAGCAGGGATGCAGTAGAAAGTGATGTGTGTGTGTGGTAAACAAACACACACAAATTCAACCATCAACTTTAAATCGGATAGGATTTCAAATGCTTTTCCAAAGAATAGGAAGAGAGGAAATTTGGTTTGTATTAAGAAAAACAAGAAATGGGGACATTTAAGTTGGGTTTGAGTGTCTGATTACAAGCTGTTGTTTACCACATTATTACACATGTAAAATGATAATCTTAACAAGGTTTCCCACTAATTTAATCCAGAGATTAATAAAAGAAGCGGTTGAGGCTCCATGGACCTACCCGAGCCGAAAGCCTTGGCCACCAGCCACGTCAGGCTGCACGAGATCTTGGCCCTGGTGAAGTCGTAGTGGTCGAAGCTCTTGATGGCAGGGACGATGAAGGTCCGTCTCACCCCTCTGTCATCTGCCGCATCTCCCATCTTCTCTCCACCCCC
>NC_048418.1:23212196-23229887 GCF_013103735.1 Etheostoma cragini | reverse complement strand
CCCCCCCCCCCCCCCACTCGGGAGCCCGCTACACTCGTGCAGCTGGAGGATCAGTCAGCCTGAGGAATTCCTCCTGACTGCGGATGACATCCCGTCCAGAGGAATTCAATGCAGTAACCCTCCTTCTTCTGGGGTGGAGATAAAAAAAACTTTGAGTGTGGCAGGGCACGACGAGTTGCTGACGGGGGCGCTCCTCGGGCACGAGCACCATCAGGTTTTGGCGTTTTCAGTGAGATCCTCAAACCCCGACTGCGCAGCGCAGTTTAGCGGCAGGATTGCTGAAGATTTCCTCCATTCCCTGACATTCTTCCCCTCAGGTGGTCCCACATCACGGAGAGGAGGAGCTCCAGGCCGACGGATGTTTCCCACATGAACTAAAGACGCGGATCCATGCTGGTCTGCTGTCTCTCTTTTCTAACTGTTTTTCTCTCTCCCTCTATCCCTCCGCGGCGTCTTCTCTGCGCCTTTCCTGCGGCACGGAGAGAGGATATAGCGCACTGCGCATGCGCGATCCACCCTCCACCCACCCAGTCCTGACAGGAGTCACCTCAGCAGGCTACCAACCGAGGTGGAGTTAACTGGCTGGAGGGTTTCTGATCCCTGGTGTTTAAGAGGAGGAATGGAGAAAGAAAATCTTCACAAAATATGAAAATATGATAATAGTCTGAATACATTTAATTTGGGTTTCTTTTGTTTGAAATTTGAAAAAAAAAATACTTATCTAGGCCTACTCCTAAAAATTGTGATTAAAATTGTAATTAAGTAGAGGCTACTAGAAGACAGACTAGACAAATCAAGTCCATGCTGTAATATTGTGTTCCTGTCCCTGTGTATGTGTGTGTGTGTGTGCGTACGTACGCGTGTGTGTCTGCGCGTGTTTGTGTCTGTGTGTGTGTGTCTGTGTGTGTATGTGGGTGTCTGTGTGCGTGTGTGTGTATGTGTGTGTCTGTGTGTGTGTGTGTGAACGTGTGTGTGAACGTGTATGTGTGTGTGTCTGTGTGTGAATGTGTTTGTGTGTGTGTGTCTGCGTGTGTATGTCTGTGTGTGTGTGGGTGTCTGTGCATACATGTATGTGTGTGTCTGCATGTGTGTGTGTCTGTGTGTGTATGTGGGTGTTTGTGTGTCTGTGTGTGAATGTGTGTGTGTGTTTGTGTGTGTGTCTGTGTCTGTGTGCATGTGTGTGCATGTGTGTGGGTATGTGTGTGTGTGTATGTGTCTGTGCGTCTGTGTGTGTGTGTGTGTGCGTGTGTGTGGGTGTTTATGTGTGTGTTTGTGTATGTCTGTTTATATTTGTAAGCTGTGGACATCACTCTTTCTGTTGCGTTCTTTTTACGTTTCCCTCCTTCCTCTCTGAATTTTTTTGGCCTGCTTGTAGTCCTAATTACTTATAATTGTTCTTAATTTCTAAATTAAAAACATTTAATCACAAAAAGTATCTAAGTATTAGTTGTTTTGTATTATCTTAAGTCTAAAACACAAAAGTTGCCTAAAGCAATAAAGTGTCTACAGCACTTGTGTTGTTCAATTTGATCTATTGACCTGGATATTAACCAATTTAAATTATATGAGAGAACATGATAAACTGCCCCCTATGGTGTCTTTCCAAAGGTGATGAAGGGACGCCAGGCTCCTGGGTCGCATGGAAATGTGCACATGCTGGAATAGTTCTGCACCTAGATATAACTGAGCTTACAGGCTGAATTAGGTCACACAGACACACAAAGACACCAGAAGCAAGAGTCAGTCTTGGGTAATAACCTGGCTGATATACAGAAGCAAGTCTGTGCAAATAGGATGCCCCTGTGGTAGAAAATAACACAGTATCCCCTTGTTTCTTTGTGGTCAAACACAAAGCTGAACCATTAAGAACACACACTTAAATGCCTAATCCAGTTTTATTTTGAAAGTACTTTAAGTTCACTTTAAGTTCCAAATCCCTGATTGGCTATTGTATCTACTCAAAAAAGACTTTGAATACTTCTTCCATCCATTCAAGGCAAAATAAGCAGTCATGGATTGAGTAGGATACAAGCATAAATGTGTATAATAGTAAGGAAATCCACAGCAAAAATGAGAAATAGACTATACAAGATACACGAAGAAAAGATCAACACAAATGTAAAATAAATTACATAAGATTAAATGTAATACATTTACAGCCTGTCAGGAAATCTCAGAGTGCAGTTTGGCTCCTAGATGAAAAAAAGTCACATATATGCGGCTAAGTCATGGTCAAATGTGAACCTGGGATGATCAGTAAAGTCATTTTTTGGCAACCAGTGATGTTCATGTTGCTATCAACCGTCGCCGTCGTCCTCGGTGTCTCCAGACATGGACGAGAGAGGTGACAGAGACAGGACAGAAGTGGCATCAGTTCAAATGAGAGGACATAAAAGTCAGCCAGGGATGTAAAAAGATCAAATCTTGGAGATTGTTTTAAATGCTAGAAGCCTGATCGGATCACTACAGGTTACAGTTACAGAAACCTGCAAACACTATGGAAAATATAAAGATGGGATTTGATCTCTTTTGGTCATCAGATACCATAACAGTGGCGCGCTATTGGACGACAGTGCATCACAAAGTTCCTGTGAAGATCAATGAAGAGCAATGAGGAGCGTGTGACAACATTGCTCCCTAGTGTCTACAGTGGGTTCATACAGCTGCTGAGATCAGATCTCACACACTCACACACACACACACACACACGCGCACACACACACACACACACACACACACACACACACACACACACACACACACACACACACATGCACACACACAGTCGTGTCTGGCTATCTTTGTAGGGACCAGTCATTGACATAATGCATTTTCTAGCCCCTAACCCTAACCTTAACCATCAAACCTAAATGCCTAACCTTATCCCTCACCCTAACCCTAACCTTAACCATCAAACCTAAATGCCTAACCTTAACCCTAACCCTAACCTTAACCATCAAACCTAAATGCCTAACCTTATCCCTCACCCTAACCCTAACCATAACCTAACTCTAACCCTACTCCTAAAACCAAGTCTTATTCCTCAAAAAGCCCTTTAACGTTATGGGGACCAGCATTTTGTCACCACAAAGCTGTCAGATCCCAGTAGGTATACTGTATTCACAGTTTTTGGTCCCCACAAATGTAGCTAAACATGCCCCCCCCACACACACACACACACACACTTGGTCAGTAGATGGCAGTCTTCTGCTAAGTATTCATCTGAAACAGTTCTGCTTCTTAGACCCGTCCTCTGAAATTGTTAAGAGGGCACTTAATTGCTCTTTTGAGAGTTGCTTTCACCAACATGTTTGCCTTAAAAACAATCTGCAGTAAATACCCCACACTAGTTATAAAACCTCTGCCATTTTAGTATTTAGACATACTACACTGACTCCAGAAAATATCCTCTGTGAGGTTATTGCTCCTCCTCTCTGTGAATGGAATCCTCTTTGTCTGCACCTCCACCAAAATCCACAGTCATTTGAGAGTCATTACCAATCATAATGTACCTAGCATTTTCAATGTGAATATTCGGTTGTTGTTGTTGTTGTTGTTGCAGTGGCCACCGGACCCTGCCGTCACCCCCACCCTGTTCTGGTGGAACGCTGTGGCTGAAAAGAAGTTGTTGGGCCATTAAAAGGCTCAGGCTCTCTTTCTCCAGCGACTGTACTGTGCTACACTCTTTGATCAACTGCTTCTGGTACTGGTTTAAATTCTTTAGGGTCTCCTGTCTCTCCATCTGCATTTTTACTTTCTGCTCTGCTGTCCAGATTTTTCTCTGGTTTTTAACCTTCGCGGGCGACAAAAACTTATTTAATTGCCTTTCAAGGTTTTTGTTCTCCCTGAGTGGATTTAATGTCCGCAAAACCAAAGGGATGCTGTCTTTGGGCAAGCAGTTCTCCAGGGGCAGCAGAGGGATGACCGTGTTGTACTTGTGTTTCTTCTCAATGGAGTTGATAAGGGCAGAGTTTGTCTCCAACTCCAGCATGCGAGTGTTAAAGTTGCAGGTAAGCAGCAGAAGAGTGAAGGCCGAGTTGTTGATGGCGTCCTCTACGCACTTCAGAGTGCTCTTTCCGGGCTCGGCAAAGTCCCCTGAAAAGGTTGCCCCTTCCCCGTCGACCCGCATCAATGTTTCCAGTCTTTCTCTCATGCTGTCAGCCACATCTGCATCCTCCGGTGCGTGCAAGATTACAAATGGATAAAATGTTGGCTCATCCTCCTCTTCTGCATCTTTACTTGCATGCAGATCATTTGGAACCGGGATCTCGGGTAGGACAAGGTTTTTAGCAGTAGGTAGTGCAAAGTTTGGCTCAGCGGTTGGTTTAGTGGTTTGGTTTGGACTCTCACATTGACTGGTGCAACTGTCCAACTTATTGCCTTCTGCCGCTAATGTGCCATCCATCGTTGAGTGTTTCTTTGCTCCAAACTTAGGAGGTTCACTGGATTTAGGCTGAGATTGCTCGGATGGTTTGGATTCATCTGACGTTTCTGGAGTTATTTTGTCGTCTTGAAATGAGGCTGTCGGAGGTATACTTATCTCTAGATGAGTGGGATATGAGGGCACTGAAGAGGTCGCCTGCAGTGGGCTGGGCCGACTGTGAGCTCTCTCTGACGGATCCTGGAACTGGGCCACTTTTAAAGTTGTGTTTCCTTCACCCAAGTTGCTAAGAGGATCATGGTAAGACCCTGACTTGAGATCCTTTGGGGAGCAAATCCACTCAAACTGAGGCCCGCACACATTTTTAGCTTCCTCTCTGAGCAGATCATACTCTAGATCTTTGCATTTGCTCGTTTTACGAATGTCACTGGAAAGGGCTCTCATATACGCCAGATTTCTCAGAGGTGGATCACACAGCCTCTGGTCTGACAATACCTTGAAAAGACGAGCCAGCGGTGCCAAAGATTCTCCTGTAAACTCTTGAAAATGACCACAATTATGAGCAAAATCTTCAAATTTGCCTCCACTCATCTGCCACTTCTCAGCTAGATGGTTAGCGAGGGAGTTGTCTTTCAGCATCTGGAGTTTGTTCAAGGCCCGCTCCTCTTTCTGGAGAAGGATCAGACACAAGGCGTGTACGATATTATCTTCGGGAGACTCCCCCAGCTGGAATGTCAGGCTGAGCAGCCGTTGCGGAGGTACCTTAACTAGTATGTCCAAGACGTCTCTCAGGCCTGTCCCCTGGTTTTCTTGTCCCCCCTGATTCATTCTCAGCTTTACTCAACCTTCAGCCAATGAGATAAGCAGACAGGATCATGTGTGATTTGACGACATATTCTACTTCATTTCTTCACTAAACTGGAGTTGAAGAAAGAGGTGCACAATTGCATGGACGTTCTTGTTTCTGTTAAGAGATCAAATCAACACACATTAGTTATGTAATTAAGTTATGCAGTCAACATTTCTGGTCTTTTTGTTCTGACAGCATGGTAAACAAACAGATCAAACTTGATCCACCAAGTTTAAACTGACACTAAACAATCATTAACTTAATGCCATTACTCACCGGCATCCAACGTGCCATAACCTGAGTCTGTGTGTTTCCAGCTCAAACAAGGAAGTCACTCAGTCTCCAGTTTCCCAGTTCAGTTCCACGAGTAGAAATCTCTCTTTTCTCCAAACAGGAAGTTCTTAGAGCACATGTGAGGTCGACCACTGAACACCGCCGGTGAGTCTGGTCAAACTTTTAAATTTAAGTTTTTCAGTGACTGTACCTCTGCCAGTTGCACAGGACTCAGCCAGCTTGACACACTTACGCAACACAATGATGACGTCGAAGTTTGTGAAGTAAGGGAGCTCACGAAGGACAAAAGACCAAAGCAGGAAGAAGGGAAAACATAACACACCAAATGACCAAACATCCTTAACAAATGCTATAAATGATGCAAGCATTCACCAGAATTTGTGCTCACTTCTATAACATGTCCTTGGTGACACTTAGTGAAACTTGTGTGGACTCATATTAATAATTAACATTGAATATCTGCAAAAAAGAGTCACTTTCAATGAGTGTGGAAGTCTTTAGCTCCTTGTTCACAATGGGCGCAGAAGAGAGAAGAATTCTGGCTTTTCTCCCCCTTCTCTGCTGAAAGGCAAGTGTATTTTTATCCACGGAGGAAACCTCCAACCCTGTATTTACCAGGGGTGGGGTCACGCCAGGCAGAGTGCAAGCCAGAAATCCCACAATACCGTGCAGACAGAGAACCTCTCTGTAGTGCCGAGTGCAGTGTGATATGTGTACTGCATGACCACTTCTGAGGGATTGCAGTAACTCCATAGGAAGTGTGGTTTCTATGTATATACCATGAGAGTATGCATGGATCTTTACAGAATATAGTATCAGCATTCAGTGGAGATGTAGCACATTCTTCCGAGACCACAGCTCTGTTGTTTTAACCCTTGTGTTGTCTTCCCGTCAACAATGGTTAAATCTTTTCAACATTCTTATCGCTTTTTCCAACATTTGTGTCACTTTTTTAATGTTGTGGGTGCTTTTTTTAAAGTTTTTGGTGTTTTGGGATATTTGGATATGTTGTTAATTTTTAGCGCTTATTTTTGAAAGCCGTTTTTTTTGTGACAAAAAAATAGAAGAAGAAAAAACTAAAAACGGGTCAATTTGACCCAAGGACAACATGGGGGTCAAGCAAAATCCCATCTATGTAGCCCACAGTATTACTGCATCAACTGAGGGACTGAATAAGGGGGGGTCAGAAAAGTGAGAGGTTTTTTATTTTGCTCAAAGGACCGTAGTTTGACTTTCCTGGGAGAGCAGATGGTTGGTTTATGTTTTATTTTAGCCTAGCCTAGATATTACCATATTCACTATATCAAAGGGTATAGCTATTGGGGTTTGGGACTGTATTGGTTAAATGGCCAAGGATGGATTTCAATTCATGAAATCTGAACCCAGTTCTTAATCCGTTAATGGAGAATCAATATATCTCTTTGTTAAAACCATAATATGTTTTTATTTCACTCTGTATCATATTTTAAGCACGGAATTTCTACTGTGCTGAAAGGGTCGGGAGCTTTCACCACATATTTTGTCACTGCTCTGTGACATTCGCTCCCGCTGTCCTGACTCATGTTTCCTTTAGCTCCGAGGGGAAAACAGCATTCTCTCCTCGCTGGGGGGGGGGGCTCTGCTACAGCAGCAAGAAGCCATAGAAGCAGAAGTAAAAACATCACAGTGGAAATAAATGTAAATATCAACTGGGCTCACCGTCTCATCTCACCACGTATCCCACAGTAGCCCAAAATAAACAACAGACTACATACATTGAGGATTTTCTGCATGTATGATGCATTGAACGTTACCTGAATGCAAGCTCACAGAGTAGTATTCAAAATATTCCAAATTTTATGATATCTGCCATGCATTTAGCAATTTTCAATTTCACTTCTAGTCTGTACATTGGTTATGTTATAAAGACATTTAATTAGGGTACACTATTAAGCAAATTGTACCAATTCAAAACTGTTCAGTATTGTCTTTTTAGGTATTGGGGAGAAAGATGTTGTAGTTTTTTAAGTTAAGGAAAGGGTGCAAAGAAAATATTTCTTTAAAAAAAACACCCCAGTGATTTCCTTAGGTTCCCAAACTAGCCATGATATGCACATGAATATTCTTATAAACACTCTCACACCATATATGCTCCAGTATACCCCCTCTAACACATACACACATGCAAGCAAATGCACACATAATCTGCCCTTAACATGAAAGCACTGGCACAGAAAACCCAACCCACACACACTCACACAGCCTTAGGATCATCCTCAGTCAGTTACATAACGCGCTGCCAAACGTCCATCTTTATTGAGGTCAGTTCTTTTAACGAGAAACGCGCTCTCCCAGCAGCTGTGTTAGTCAGCCTGGCGGTAAATTTGCCTCACCTTCAGGCAAAACCATATAGTAAGAGGTTCTGTCAGTTCAGCAAATCGTGACTCTAGACCGTTCCTCGGTTATGGTGTTTGTAGCAAATGCAATCTGACCTCTGCTAGTTTTTTGTAGTTGCGATATCAAGTTGTTTCAGAACAAACGCATGCAACTTTACATAAAGTAAAATGCACAGATGTGTGTGTTTGTGTGCGTGGTTTTCTGGCCGTGGGAGAGACCCCTGAGGGGGACACAGAGGGGTCACGTATAAGAGGCTTTAGGGCAGACGAGTGAAAAGGAGGCCCTTTCTTGGACAGAGACCACGGATTAGGATGAAAGACATATGAGTGGGGGATGCACTCTTTTTTTTTGAATTGTCTCACATGCTTGCTGCATCTCTTTCTCCCACTTTCTGTGTGATATCTATTTAAAAAAGGAGCAAGAACACAAAGACAGTCACAGTGGAAGATACATAAGATAGTGAGTTATAGGCCCAGAGCAAAATTCGAATTGAGACCTTGACAGATGGATAGCGTCTTTAGAATTCAGTTTGGAGAGATGGCCGTGCAACGCCCTGCTCTTTTCCCAGCCACTCCATTCGTCACACATGCTAAGAGAATTTAACACACTTGCTCCTGGCAGGCAAATACACGCTCCACACACATGTACACGTGAAGACGTACACCGACACAAGGCCGGGCACTCATTCAATCGAGCGTCTACGCCCACGGTTCGGCCTCTATTGAAACACTGAATGAAACACCTGGACTATAGCCACGACTGCACTGAGTAAAGAAGATGTCGCTGCATTCTCTGCAGTTTTGTTACAAAGCAGCATATAGCTTTAAAATCTCACGCAACAGTGCTTTTTTTCAGATTATGTTATATATGGATGGTTGCAGCTTCAGGTAGCCTACATACATGCATGTGTGCTGTGTATCAAAGCAATATATTTATAAATATATCACACACTGGGGCTAGTTTATGCGGTTGAGCTAACACATCTGACTTAATGTGACAGTTAACTAGCATTAATTCAGGAGCAAAGGTAAATGAAGCGGGCCTGCGGACACAACAGGGGTGTGTGTTGGGGATGGGAAGACGTGTGTACTGTACCACACTGGACCATGCTTGGGTGAGCATGTAGGCCATGCCAACAACAATGCATAATACAGCCTCTGGTGATGGGGGATGAACACACACACACACACACACACACACACACACAGAAAGTCGCACGCATGCACAAACATTGACTGCGATGGGGCATGGAGCAGTTTCTGCTCATATCAAGAGAAAGTCTTTGATCAGTGTGACAGGAAGGGCACTCGCCCCAAAGGAATTAGCCAACTCTTGCTTTGCAAAAGCACATCCCACAATTAACCAGGGCATGTTTGGATTTGCAACAGAGAAGAGAGAATGTCAGATATTTAACTTTATTAATATGCTAAATGTAGGAATATGATTTGTTCCAGTTCAACGTCCAAGAGTTGCATGTCCAAGAGTGACACGATAACCAAAAAGAGAAGAATGTGCACAAATTCAGGTTGTATAATCCCCTCAGTTTAATAGGTTGTTAAGATGCACAAGCAATTTACATATTATTTTGAAATATGCACGACCACCAGTTTTTTTTTTACCTGTAAAAAATGTAAAACATTGAACAGGGTTCCAAATATGAGAACTGTGTGACATTTAGTTTATTTCTGCCTCTGGAGTCTGGCGTTACAGTGCTTCATCATGGATGCAACTGGAAGGAATCTTCTTCATCTGCACTCCTGAAATTATTCAAGGTATTATGCTATTATTGTATATATTTATAATTTATTTCCCTAAAGGAATAACCTTACTTTTTGGAACTAGGTCTATTCGCTTTCTTGCTGAAAGTTAGATGACAAGATTGAAACCACTCTCATATCTGCACGTTTATTACATAAGGCTACAACTCGCACCTTGATGGCCTAGCTTAGCATAAAGACTGGCAACAGGGGGACACACCTAGCCTGGATTAGTAGTCTGGGGCATAACCTCCAAAAAAACACAACTTTTCATGTTTACACTCTATTTTTAATGCAAATGAAACAAAAGAACAGGAATTATAATTATATATTAGTGATCTTTAGCGATTGTGGTAGTTTTGGTTATACCAGAGCCAGGCTACTTCCCCCCCCCCCCCCCCCCCCTGACTTCAAATTGTAGTCTTTTATTACAAATCTGTGATCCTGGGCGTTTTAAATAAAACTGACTCGATTTAAGTTGCTAGGTGTAATTTGGATCTCATTCGCCAGCGACAAAGCTTGCTAAAGGTTTTTAAAGCCGTCCGCTGTTCATAGATTTATAAAGAAGAGGAGAAAGAAGTGACAGAACAAGAGCACAGAGCAGCAAAGGAAAGGAACTAAAACCCAGCATTGTGTCAGAAATGAACAGAACAAAAAGAATAAATGGACCAAATCTGGCTGGCACTTGCGGTTAGAATAGCTGCCCGTCCAAAAGCCCATGCCCAATCTACCATCTCACTTTTGTCCGTCTCCAAACCCTGCGGATGCTCCACTTGTGCAGCAGATGAACATCACCAAAGGATGTGAGGCATGAAAGCAATGGGAAATTCATTACATATTCCTACCCCCCTCCGATCCCCATAATCACCACAATTAGCAGACATCTGCAGTGACTCTAAAGCTGCGAGTGTATTCAGGCAATCAGAGCAGCTTCAGCGACGGCACTGACTGCGACGGGCCTCATCCTGAAGGGAAGCATTCCATTAGTAACTCAGTGATTAATTGAGATGGAGAATTTGCTGCTGGCATCGAGCGGGAATTAAAACCCGACGGGAGGCACTGAAGATGGGGTTGGTGGAGGTGGTCTGGAGTTGCCAGGGACTCTGCCGTACTGTGGATGATGGGAGATGAGGCCCTCACACTGTGGTTTTGCAATTAGCAGTTACCAGACAACAGCTATACGAAGGTTTTCTGACCCATCAAATACACAAAACCTGTGTGTGTCTAATGATCACCCAGATTTTATCGCTATATTTACACATGGAGGCAAACAAAAATGGTAGTGGTGATTGCTATTGCTAATATCCCCTTTTATCTTATGGAAAAACACTTCAAATCTGGATTTCCAAACTACCCAAAGCACTATAGCCCATTACAGGGGACGTATGCACATTATAGTAATGTATCTATATATACAGCATGTAAGATTAAACTGCTGAAACTTTAAAGGAATAGTTTGACACACTTTTATAAGCTTTTTGCTGAGCCAATAAGATGAGAAGATCGATATCACTCGTGTCTGTGGGATAATTCTCGGAAATGTTGAGCGGCCTACTGTACAGTGTGTGATCCATCTGTAGAGGATGACAGCATGTCAGACAGCTCATTACTGCGAGCAGTTGGAGATGTCACTCTCACTAGGCACAGTATGGGACAGCCGTGGTTTTAAGCCTTAGTGTAACACGTTGTCATGGTAATCGACAGTAGCGCTTTCCATTTGTGTTGGGTCCGTGGCTGCATGGCCCGGGTCTGGATCCCACACACACACACACACACACACACACACACACACACACACATGTACGCATCAATGCAGCTTACACAGGCACAGCGGCACATGCCTTAATGAAAAAAGAAAGATAAATTAACTTTTTAAAGTTGAGTTAAGCACACAGATATGTTTGCAGATTGATGAAAACACACTTTGGAGTTTATAGGATAGATTTGGGGAAGATTTGGCAAGTTTTGACTCGATTGCCGCTTTAAAGATCTTACACAACAAGATCTAAAGTTTGCCAACGTTAGCCACCATATGCTACTGGTAAGAGTGCATTTGATGAAGTAAGGTGTGATATAAATAAATGTTTCATTTTTAGGTTGTATTCTTTCAAAAGTTACATCATTTTGTTTCAGTTGTTGACCCTTGTGTTGTCTGCCTGTCAAAATTGAGAATCAACACTTTTGTTGGCACTTTTATCAATGTTTTAATCTTTTTCTTACGTTTTTGTCCCTTTTTTTCAATGTTTGTCACTTTTTTTTGTCGTAACACTAACTTATTAACTTTTTTATGGTCAATAAACCTCATTTATGGGAAATTATACCTAATATTTGAGTTAGTAAAAGCAGAAATTAGGAATTATTGAGACTAAAATTAAAGGAATGCATGTTGATGGATAATCACAGACTGGAAGATGTCAACTTTTACTCAATACTATTTCAAAAAAGTATAATATTGAATAAGACGCCCCAAAATGAATGAAAGTAGAGATTTGTACTTTGTAATTGCAAAGAGTGTTGGATGGAATCTATCATGTTATTTTGAGGAATTAAAACATGACGGTTAAATGGGCTGTACTCATTGATCATTATTATTATTATTAATAACAACTGGATACCGGATCCTGAAATGGCGCAAATTTGGTTTCAATGAGAATTGCTCGCTTGGCGCATACGCCAAACACGCTTCTAAGCTTTGGAGTTTTCTTCCATGACTTGCGGCCTAGTTTATGCCGTAGTGTTTCTCCCGCTGGTCCTGCCTGCGAGTTCCCGTAGCTCAGCTCCTTGACTGGTGTTTGTACTTTGGTCTTGGTAATAATGCAGTTATAAATATTGGTAATCTATTCATGGAAGTCATCATGTCTGGTGTTATAATGGTTAAAGGGTCATGACTTTTCCCACTTTCTACTTAGTTTTGGAGTTCATCAATATTAATAAGTGGTTAGTCTATACCCACAACGTTCTACTTCCGAGGTTGCTCTGGTACCACTGGAAATTCCTCCAGATGTCTTTCTTTTTGGCCAGATGTCCATTACCTTCCGCTTTAGTTGGGTTCTAATTTTAAACTCCGGTGGATTTCTGGGGACTATGGTTACATGGTCCCCAGATCTCTGCAGGGTAAATCCAGACAGCTAGCTAGACTATCTGTCCAATCTGAGGACTATGGTTACTTGGTCCTCAGATCTCTGCAGGGTAAATCCAGACAGCTAGCTAGACTATCTGTCCAATCTGAGGACTATGGTTACTTGGTCCTCAGATCTCTGCAGGGTAAATCCAGACAGTTACCTAGACTATCTGTCCAATCTGAGGACTATGGTTACCTGGTCCCCAGATCTCTGCAGGGTAAATCCAGACAGTTACCTAGACTATCTGTCCAATCTGAGGACTATGGTTACCTGGTCCCCAGATCTCTGCAGGGTACATCCAGACAGCCAGCTTGTCAATCTGTCCAATCTGAGGACTGTGATTACCTGGTCCCCAGATCTCTGCAGGGTAAATCCAGACAGCTAGCTAGACTATCTGTTCAATCTGTGTTTTCTTTTGCAAGACTAAAACAACCTTTCAGCGGACATGTTCCTCCAAAACAAGTTCCTTCCTGAGGCTATTTCGTCTATTTTGGCTCTGTGCGGCGCTTAGCAACACCCAAGACGATTGTGTTTGGTTCGGAGAAATTCCAATGAACCAGAGCACATTTTTCTCGTATCCCAGATTGCTGTGTGGACTAGCAAGACCCTCATTTGCAGCGCTGTGGAGGAAGGTCTAGTCTGATGGCACTAACACAGGGTTAATTAATGGATCCTCTGCAGTATTCCAGAACAATAACACTAACCAAGAAGTTCTTATTGATGGCTTATAACCAAAATTAAATGTACAACTTTAAATTCTCTTATTAAGGTGGCCTTATAAGAAAGTGGGACCAAAATCTTGAGAACCCATTGAAAACCACATGGCCCTTCAATTAACTTTTTATGTTATTTTCAGCGAATATGGAATTTTGAGATTTCCACATGATAGCATTGACACATAAACTCCCACACGGTTTCTAGATTTGTGAAAGAGCTGGGATTCAAGCTGTGGCTAAATTAAGAGAAAAGAGAGATTAGACGCTCAAAAAAAAAAAAAATCAAGCCAAGACTGGATACTGAATACATCTAGGTGCTATACTTCTAAGAGCATCATTCCCACCGGTTATGCAAATGAGCCTTCAAATCGGCACAATAATCCGATGATGTGCTGCTTTGTTCGCATGTGAGCGTGTTATTTTATCGGTTTAAGGAAGACAAGGGCAGAGCGTCTTCCCAAAAAAGAGCTAATTTGTGGCGGACGGCCTCTTGATTGTCGTAAAATTGTAGAGTCACAATGAAGTGGGTGTGATCCTGCGCTAGGTGCTTCCTTCCTTTCAGTCCGAGGGTCTGGGCCTAATAAAAGGCCTGTGTGGTGGAGCACAGACAGACCGCCTTTCTTGCTGTGTGGTGAAATGTGTTCAATCGCCATGACTACCGGTCCGAGAAGAGCCCCCACTGTGGCTATTAGGATTTCTCTGTCTGCTCACACACCGGCTCAGTATGCAGGTTAACAACTCCCAGACTGTATTATGGATATGAATGTGTGTGAATGCAGGAGGTCCGCTGTAGGTCAAGGGTGATTTTGCATTGTAATTATCCCTCTAGAGAAGGAGTGGTGATGTTTTTGTCTTGAAAACGGCTAAAATGGACTAACCCCGGACTCCGCTGCCTCCCCACAGTAGCACTGATGTGAGAAGGGGAACATGAGAAAGCTTTGAGCAGTATTGATTCAGCTGAGTACTCTCGGAGCGAGTACCAAGGATCTGAAGAGAGAATTATCCATGCACCATTTCCTCCCCTACTCCTGTGTGGAAAATCTGCAGTTCCAGCTGTCTTGTAGCCTACATACAGCAGAAACACACACACACACGCACACACACACGCACACACATACACACGCTCACACACATACACACATATACATGTACACACTGTTACACAGAGCCACACACATGCGGGGACAGATACACATATACAGAAAGTCACATCCACACACACACACACTCTTACACAGAGCCACACACATGCATGGACAGATTCACACATATACAGAAAGTCACATCCGCACATACACATGCACACACACACACACACACACACACACACACACTCACACACACACACACACACACACTCTTACACAGAGCCACACACATGTAGGGACAGATACACATGTACAGAAAGTCCCACCCGCACACACAAACACACACACACACCACACACCCACACACACACACACACACACACACACACACACACACACACACACACGCTCTTACACAGAGCCACACACATTCAGGGACAGATACACATACACAGAGAGTCATATCCGCACACACACACACACAAACACACACACACACACACACACCAACTCTTACACAGTGACACACATGCATGGACAAATACACACATAGATAAAGTCACATCCAAACACACACACACACACACACACACACACACACACAGACTGTCTTGAGGTTTGATGTTGCAAAATAATGGTTGTTTGATTTATTTATAGTTGTTCCCTTCCATCTGGTGAGTCTAGATATATTATAATATATTATAATAATTATCATAATATCCATGTTTAGTTTTTATCTTAAAATAACACAACATAAAAAGAGAAATATAGGCTGTACTGCTGTAAATGGTGTAAATATGAAGGTTTCCTCTATGTTATATATATTTTTCCTATATGAAATTGCCATTATGGGGTTATTACAGTGACCCCAGAGCCTTTATTAAGAACTCTGAGGTCATTTCTAAACACTAATAGCTACCACATACACTCTTTGGTTACCATAAGTGCTCCAATTTGCCAGTTAGTCCATTTGAGGAGATTATTGGAAGCCATAAACTCTGGTGGATCAGTCCACCAATGAAATTTCTGAGACACAGGGCATTGTCTGCATATGCCGCTTTGCCCCGAATATCCTCCTCTCACAGTCCCCACCCGGTTTCTCCTGAATAACACACAACCCCCCCACCTTTCAGCGTCATCCAATCACTGACGCGCATTTTATCAAGCTATCTCCTCTGAGCCAATCCCGGTCCTCCCGGTAATCCCTGTAAACCGGATGCCCTCCCTCCTTCCTCTCAAACAGACGTAATCTGTGGATCTGGGAGCCGGGCGCGCAGTCGGTGAAGAGTTGGTCCCGGACGGTAGTGATGAGAGTAAAAACACCCACTGAGGCGGACTTGAAGAAACCGCATCAGTCCACCTCGAGAGGACACTGAATCCAGTTGTTTTACAAGCTGCGGATGAAGGGGAATTTGTGTAAGTATGACATAATAAATCCAAAAAATAAGAAAAGGCGTTGTTTTGGTAAATGCAGTGGAATCTATACAAAGTGGCGCTGTAGTTAAAAGGGGAAGTATGCGTCTTTATTGGCCTGAATTCATTTTAATTAAGTAGATATTGCGCGGAATAATATGCACATTGAAGGGCTGGGAAAGGGACGTGATGGGGTCTGGGGTGGCGCTCTGGGGAGGCGGCTTCACGTCTCTCAAATGAGCGCATGTGAAACATGCCAGCGGATGTAAAAGGGTACGTGTGTTCCATAGCTCATTTCACACGAAAATCCATGTGACCCAAGGGGGGAAAACGGGATTTCCGACGGGCGTTTTGGGGTCTGTACGTGCAACCTTTTTGTTTCTGCACACTTCAACTTTTGGAACGAGACGCATCGATTGGAGATCTGCACAGAGTATACTGATAAATGCAGTTTTGGCTGCTGGGAAAGTTTGAACATTAGGTTCAGCCTAAAGGAATCCTGGTGGGAGCCTCCCAAACAATATAAATTCGATTAATCCAACTCACCAGAGAGTCTGCTGTTTCTATTCGACCTCAAAGTCGGCGAACGCTGATAAATGGTGGCTATTATTTTTCAGCTGTAATGCGCACCGGCTTTTGTGCGGACCATCTGTCATTGTATCGACATTACAGCAGCCCTCGTGCCCCCCCCCCCCCCCCACCCCTCCAAATAATCCAAACGAGACACCTGAAGAGCAGAACGCAGACAGCGATCACTCAGAGCCGCACTCCGTCTCTTGGCAAGCCGTGACATGATCCGCCTCCGTGGATGTGCGCGTAACGTAGCCAGAAAATGTGCACTGAAACAAACCGGCGCAATCTAAATATTTCATCAATAAGCGTGCAGTGCGACATAATGCATGCATGACTTTGTGTTTTTTTCTCCATGTAGACAGGAATAGTGCAAGTAGACCACAAGCGTGGCTTTTGCACATCCTGAATTCTCGGAAACAGCCCGTGCGCAATCTGACTTCCTCCCGGAATTTGGGCCTCCGGCACATGGCAAAAAAACAGCCAGACTGCCATTTTCAGGGTGGGCACGCAGAGAGGATGCACTGACCAAATAAACCCACTTCATCACGAGGGTTACATACTTAGTTTGGGCTCGCTCAGCTTTCACCCTCCAGATAATTTAAAGCAGCTGAGGCTGTCTTTCTTTAAGGAGACTTTAGAAGCCTCAGCGTGCAGTGCCAAGCACTAATATGCCTTAAAGTTAATAAGGCAGTCTCCATAAATTATTTTGCCATTGTTTATAGTAGGTCTAGACGCTTGGTGCAGCACATTACACTGGCTATGGATGGAACACAGTGTGCTTTAATGAAAAAAAGCATGGCTTTTAAAAAGAAATGTAATGCAATGAATGACATTTAACTGCTCGTCCCTACATTTCTTGTGCATAATCCAGTTGGAGAAAACAAATCTGTTATGTTATATGAAATGCACAATGGGTGAACAGTACTGAAAAGTGCCGGTGTGCTGTGATAGCATCACTTCCGTCCCATGTTATTCACTTTGTCCCCTCGTGAAGAGACAAAGACAAAGCAGCATCCTCCCGCTCCCTCACATGCAAAGAGCAGCGAATGTCCGAGCACAGATCTCTTGGAGGGCTTTAATTCAGTTTGCAGTTGCTCTCAGAGAATCATCAGGGTGAGTGA
>NC_048418.1:23203648-23212186 GCF_013103735.1 Etheostoma cragini | reverse complement strand
TCTCCTATTTGAATTATGATGGTCATTCCTGTGTAGATCGCAGGCGCGTGTGATGAGCTGCAGCCTGCTTACACAGTGGAGAAGCTCTCAACCACACACCATCTCCGGCCTCCATAGTGAGAACTGTGTTAAAATGAGGTTTTGTTGGAGTTGATTCGGTTCAAATGTGATGTAATCAGGACGCATCAGGAAGTCCCGTCTCACGACTCTTCTCTCTTTCCCGGCTGCCGTCAAACATTGAACCCACCAATGAGGAGGAAGAGAAATGCTCACACACTTGCCCCGCCCCCTTGCTTTTTTTTCTTCTTCAAAACATTAAATACACTATAGAAACTATTCATCATTTCGGAGTCATCTGGAAGTCATAAACGCCACGCATGCCCAGTGGAGAATGAAACACAAATATACAAGAAGGGTTAGGTAATGTCTGTATTGTTTTTGTATTTTTTCCACCTCTGACTTTATTATAAATCTATGGATCCAAAGCAGAAGAGCTGTTTACCGCATACCTACCTGCTTTGTGTTGAAGCATCACAGGTAAATGAAGTTAAGGGTACAAAAAGTTCATAGTGTGTTCACATGTGTGTGTGTGTGCTTCTCTCGATCGTGCGGCTTCAGTGTCGGGTAAATTGAAAGATTAGGCCGGGGAGACCTCTGCACCCTGCCTCGGGCGTCTCGACATACTGCCTAGAGTTGAGTGGGTGACCTCTGACCTCTTGTCTAGCCAAAGGCTCAGGTCTGCTCGGGTCAAGCCAGGTGGCTTTCAAGAGCCTATATTGGTCCGTTTCAGGAGCACGTGACATTTGAACTCTTTCCACCTCAGGAACAAACACGTTCTTTTGGTTAATTATGAAAGTCACGTGGCTTGCGTGTCATTGTGTAGATGAGTGTGTGTGTGTATTGGTGTTACCTTTACATTTATGTATTATAAAGACATGGTAAAAAGCTGTTAAACTTGGAACATCTGCTCTGTGATGTAATTTGATTAGAACCCACCTCTGTGCTTAATAGACACACACTTGTCCAAACAGTTTTTGATGCTTCACGAGCTCCTTTTACCTAGAAGCTTTCCCAGATACGCAAAGGAAAGAGATATTCCGGCGAGTTGTTAGAGACAGATTCAGGTCCGCCATCGGACGTCACTCTCAGCTCATTTAGGAGATGTCACAGCTGTCATGCGGCCGCCTTTAATCACGAAGTATGGTATCTGTGAGACAAGAACGTCGCGTTGGTCCCCATCTCGTCTCAGCTCGGAGAAACAGCCTGTTTCAATTCTGTCACAACATGCTCTCCATTGTGTCGCCATGCGAGCAACTCCCCGTGGAAATTTGGGAATCGTTCCCATTGTTCCTCAAGGAAAGGGGGGGGGGGCTTTCATATGGAAGTGGGGAACGCCAGGAAATGACAGGCATTCTTTGCGGACTATTTGAAAATAAACTTGTGGGTCCTCTGCTGCTTCCCTCTCGACAGCTAAGCAAAAACTAGACATGAGAAGAGGGGATTAGGGTCTTTAAAAAATCCCTCAATGGCTTTTTCACTTTCTTATGTTTCCTGCTGCAATTTGTTCTCAAAAGTATATTTTCTTATTCAGCATCCTGGAGGCAAGCCATCAGAAGTTCAGCTAAAGAGTTATTGTCAAGGGCTTTTCACTCTTTTCTCTATAGTTCCTTGAATGGATGCATTCTTATTTTCCTACTTATTTGTCCTTATTTTGCCTTATCTCCCCCCCCCCCCCCCGGCTTTAAACACAACCCGCTGCTTGAGCTTTGCTTTATGAGGTGTGACAGTGAGGTCTGGTTGCCGAGGCGGTCCGTATGGACCGGAACGTAAAGCTTTACATTCAAGCGGCTGCGGTCGGGGTTTGGGGGAGGACTTAACCTCGCTACCCCCCTATACGGTGCCTCGTATACAGGAACTTCCTTCATACTGCTGAGCTGGCATGAAAGTGAATTGGAAGGAGGCGAAAGGAAGAAAAAAAAAAAAAAATCCCGTTAGGTCTGCCTTCCTTAACCTCAGAGGCCTTAATTGCACACACACACCTTTTTTACTAAGGAAGAAAGAGGAAAGAAAAGTACAAACAGGTGGTCCTGATTTCAGCTTTTAAAATCATACATGACATTTTTTTCCTGTAGGGTAGTTTGGAACCAGGTGTTCATAGTTCAACTTCCTCCTTCCTTTGGAGATTTAATAACAGGTTTTTATTTAACAGGGTCTTTTTTTTCTCCGCTGGTCGGTCTCGTCGCACCTTATCCACCACCCCTCTCTCTCTTTCTGTGTTTCCTCCTCCTCCTCCTCCTCCTCCTCCTCCTCCTTTTGTTGTTTTTCCCACCAGGCCGGTGGTAGTTCCCAGGTATT
Source organism: Etheostoma cragini (assembly GCF_013103735.1). Lineage (NCBI taxonomy): Eukaryota > Metazoa > Chordata > Actinopteri > Perciformes > Percidae > Etheostoma > Etheostoma cragini. Next base: position 23,209,831 of record NC_048418.1, on the reverse strand, counting down.
TGACCAGTGTAGCGTGGCCAGGAGGCTGCTTGTTCTCTCCTCCGTGAGACAAAGGCAGCGTGCCTCAAGGAGAGTGATGAAAGGAAACAGGGCTGTGCAGCCACTCTTTTTTACAATGGGAAACCTCCTTAGTGAGCTTGTAGAGCAAATAACCACCTTCTCTCTTCCTTTATTTTATGTTAACAAGCACTGAGACTGCGAGTGTGGCTCTATATTTTTTGTAGTAAAAGGAGAAGTGTCTGTGTGCGTGCAAAAAGAAATCCTTTATGTCTACATAGAAGGTTTTTTAGGCTTTCTCTTCCTCCCACCTGCTTAGTTTGAGGCGACAGATGGCACTTCTCTTGTTGAAGATGTTTCCTCTATTAAGGTTTGTTTTTTGGGGGTTTTAAACTGTATAGGGAGGCTTTGGAAGTGAGTGCCAGGAGCACAAAAGAACGCTTAATGGTGTAAATGATTCTCGGGATTCTGGATAAGCCAAGTTTTTCAAAAATCGAAAAAAGTCAGATATATTCAGCAGAAAATGTTGTCGTGGACAAGTAGAAATCCTTTTTAAAAAATCTAAAAAAGTCATAAATGCAGCTGAGATGTGTTCAAGGACAAGCATGATGATGTACAACATGAGGGAAATATTGGAATGAAAGTGCTAGTAAGTCAAATATTCATTCAGAAGTACTTGAGAACTATTTGTTAGGCATACTCTCCATGTATTATTTGGATTGTAGTCCTTCACAATACTTTCCCACGTTATTATATTACATTATGTTGCAGACAGGTTGAATTATGCGCACAGCCTAGTGTTATCATCTCGTGTTGTAGTCAGGGGGAGGGAGCGGAAGCGGCAGGAGTCTTTTATGGTTCCAGTTCTAGAGACAACCTGTTCTCAGGCACTTCTCTACTGCCACTTTTTTATGACATCATAAAGTCCTCCATTTCCTCTGACCAGCCCTAGGTGGATATAAAGGACATACCTGGCCAGTAATTGTCTGTCTGGCTCTCTCATCCGTCGGTCTCCTTCTACTGCTGGGGACTTCCTCCGGAGCGCCTGAAGAGACTCCCATCTCTTAGATCTGGACCGTCAACCAATAAAAACTTTTTTTTTTGATGAGCGATCGAGCAAAGAAGTTTTTTTTCCGTTTCTTCTTAGACGCATGTTAATGCATCTCTGTTTGGTCGCTTAGGTCAGAGAGTCAGCCCGGCACCCATGTTAGAAGACCGAGAACAACAGCCCCACTTCTAGACCTGTTACCTTTTGTCTGTCGAAGTCCGAGGACGAAGAGCAGAAAAGAAAGGATTAGTGGAAGAAAAAAAGGAGTGGAGTTTTATTTGGAGTGGGGGGATAGGAGGAGCGCTTAGCGTTCACATTCATCTGATACACTGCTGGGGCTCCTCGGGGATCCTGGAACAATACACGCACCAGCATGACAACATTCCTCGGGGTTAAAAAGGCCAAGGGTCCCCCGATGACCCCGCTACGCCAATCAGTCCCCAAGGCACTAACTCGGTGCCTTTTGTTTTTTTGGCTTATGTCTTTGCACTTGTTGAACAGACTCCTGCACCTTGTGTTACAATGTGCTCTTTGCTCTTTAATAGACTAGATCGGCATGTTACATAATGTGCGTCATGTCAGGTTCGCCTCAGGTATCGATAGTTCACAGACCTTCCAATTGGTCACGATTGCCTGACAATATGAATTTTCCCACTGGGGATCAATAAACAGTATAAATTCTAAATTATTACATGAATTTCTTCAGATTAATGCCTGCAGCTTACGTCACTTACATCACTTTATTTGTTCTTGCATACGCAGAAGAAACCAAAAGTGGTTCGTCATCAGTCACAGTGCAATAAAAATGTGAATAATTAAAAATATCATGCAAACATTCAGACAGTACAGAATATAGTACCCCAACCAGATGTTTGGCAAGCCCGGATCTATATATGCTTGAAAAAGAAACCACAAAAAAGCTGTAATTACCAAAAGTTTGAATAGATTTAAAGGGCCACTTTGTATAATACACTAACAAGGGTCAAATATTAGGCTGGGGGCACTGTAGCACCTCAAAGCGATGTTATTACTCCCTTATGAAAAATCTGGGTTCGTTTTTTGTGTGCACACCACAGCACCCTTCAAATAAAGTCCAAAGGCCGCCATTAAAGTATGCATGTGTAGGCATGGGGTGGCGTGTGAGGCCCTTACAGGCAGACTGCAGGTCTGGTAGTCATTACGGGTGAATGTACTGTACAGTATACACCGGAGTGGACATGCAGCTACATTAAAGTCTCGCCCACTGCACACATCAGACCACCCCAGAGACACACCACTGGCACTTCCTCCACCCGCTTCCACTGCTCAGCCCTGGGGGGGGGGGGGGAGTGCGTTTGGGGATTTCCGGAGGACGCACTGGACAAAAACTGTCTCTTGATTAGAAAACTTTCTAGTGAAAAAGATAATCAGATTGCCTTTAACTGTTTATCAGATTTTGTCTTCTATCCGTAGGTGGTCATTAGTGCCTCCCGATGTTTTGAAGATGAAGATCGTTTTTCAATGAGGTATATATACTGCACATCATCATTAAAATGGCCTCATAACATCCATGGCTCCTCTATGACTGAATATTCACCACGTGTCACATTCTTTTGTCCTCTTCCTCGGTGGAGAGCGAGGCATCGCAGAAAGATGACTCTAAAGCTCCCTGAATTTTTATCCTGAGCACTAAATCGGCTTACGGCAGAGGAAGGAGACATTGCTCTCTTTTAGTCCGCACTTTGAAATGAAAGCATATCTGGCTGCAGCTGTGGAGGAGCTCCGAAGAGGGGGGGGATTTTTATTGTCGGGAACGAATACAGACCTTTTAATTTTGTCTAGAAGCTGATGCCTCTCTACACCAACTGCTCTAAAACTATTTTTCTCAGTAATGGAGACTGGCCTGCTCGGGCAAGACTGAGTCCACGAGACTTGCATAGCAGAAAATAAAGTGCGGAGTTGCTGGTGATAGGCATCGTGGAGGCCCGGCTGTTTGCCATATGATGTAATTATCTGCCATTTCAAAAGATTACCTCCCTCCGTCAATGTACTGTTTAAACGTGTGTTTGTGTGTGTCTGTGTGTGATTTGATCTTTGGTCTGTACCCCCGGTGTAATGTTGAGACTCTGTTGAGGCCTGTAGCTTGCCCCCCCCCCCTCCCCATTTAAGCTGGGTTAGCTATGATCTCTCCCCCTTTAACCCCAATCCCTTCCCCCTTTGTGATCCCTCTCTCTCTCTCACACACACACACACACACACACATATATATATATATATATATATATATATATATATACACACAAAAGAAATATTCAGATGTAGAGTGTGTGGGGGGGGGGGGGGGGGGGGGATTAAGAAGAAATTGCTGGCTGACACTGGAGTTGCCATGGCAAAGCCCCCCTTTTCTCGTCTCCTTTGACCCTCCACCTATTTTTCGTTTTTAGGTCTCATTGTGTGTGTGTGTGACACTGTGATAGAGCAGGGAAGATGTAATATGGCTTATGAATTAAGTCTCTTATCTGAGCTGCTTCACCCTGAGAGAAGATAGACTTCCAGTTCACATGCGGCCGTTCAAACAGGAGCAAAGCAAAGAGAAAGGAAAGAGGTTTAAAAACTAGTTTATATGTTATTTACAGAGTGGCTGTGAATTGAATACTACATAATAGGACTTTATTTGACTACATATGTCTTTTTATGTAACCATTCATATGAGTTTGTACATTTTCTCATATTCATGAAGCAAGGCACGCCGTGTAAGAATGCAGGGGGCATTAATTCCAAGACCCAGACAAAAAGCAAACTGTCTATTTAATGAGTTTCTGAATTATAGCTGCCGTAACGTGACGCATTAGTCATTCATTGCAGCCGGCGTGATCATGCTAGCCTGACGTCTGCCTCCCTCAGCAGAGTAATGGATGCAGGTCTAGCCCAGCTCAATGACATCAGCGAAGCCTAAGCCGATGAAACGGAGCGACGAATGGCCGTAGATCAACGTTTACCATCCTGACGTCAGCCCCCCCGGTCCGCGCAGGAGCGCAGGGACACTGTCCCTGGTTGTTTCCCAGCCATGCCCTGCCTCTGACAATGGGGGCTCTCAGCCGGTGGTGGGGCGATGGCTCGGCTCTGAAAAGCTTGGCTGCACAGTAGGACATCGCGGCATTGTTCTCCCGACTAGATGCTCACAATAACCGTGTCAGGCTTGAAGATATGTCTCTAATGTTGTTCCGAGCCATGTCAAACCACAGTTGTTATTTTTTTAAGTACCTTTAAAAACAGTTTTTTAGATTATTTAGAGCATAGATATTCAACAGGGGTCCTTAGAGTTAGTGCATGGGGCATGTTAAAAAATAATTAATATATAGTGTATTACTAGATTAACATGAATGTAATATTTTGATAGCGAAGCTAAATTGGCCTCTTTGTATGAAAAAAATCATTTTAATTTCACATTGAAGGCAAGCTTAGTATAGGAATGGTAGCCATATGGTTATATGGTTATAGGTTATAAGTGGGACTCTATTTTAGCTAAGGGACCCTGATTTCTAGGGGTGGGGGGTAAATACCGATTCAGCATAGTATCGCGATATTTTCAGTGGCAATACTATATCGATACACAGGCGCCAATTATAGGTCTTTTATTATATATTATATATGTGGTGGTCAAATTGTCTGTTTGACAGTCCCAATTTGCAGCAATAAAAATTAAAGTGATAGTAACAAAGAGAAATGTATGTTTTTTTAGATAAAACAGGGGTTGATAGAGTTTCCTTTTGGGGACGTCATTTGAAATTGGGAAAAATTAGAAGTTGGAAAAAGGTTATAAATTGCAATATATCACAGAATTTTTACAATATGTTTAAAATCGCGATAATATCGTATCGTGGCGTAAGTATCGTGATAATATCGTGTCGGGAGGCGTCTGGTGAGTCGTTCCCCCCCTAGTGATTTAGAGTAGTACTCTGTCTCTGGAAAAAAAAGAATATTTTTAATGTCATTACTCAATTCTGTTCTGTTCACTTCTAGCAGAAATCTCAGAGAATGATATCTGAAAACCTGTGCAATGGACACCAAAATTAGCCGCATGCCTTAATACTGCAAAAGGAAATGAGCAAGGCAAAAATCCTGTGCTAACGGCTTCCTCGTCATCTGTGTTTCAGATGCTGTTAAGGCCAATTTTGAAGTGAAGATGAAAGACTTTCAACTTCCTCTGATTAATGGTGGTAAGGCAATAAAGCAGGACCTCTGAAAAGAATGAATGAAAGCAAAAACCATGCTTGTCCTGTGGACAGTGGACTCATTCTGCCACTGTCCTGTGTCATTATGTCCCTATGCTGTGCGACCTGTCCTCCAGGGTTTGGATTGACGTCCTCGCCTCTGTCCCTGTCCCCCTTGCTCTGTCTTTCCTCCCTCCTCTACGCCCTGCCTCGTCTCGTCAGCTCAGGCTCACGGTCGCAAACCCCCGCTCGCCTCGGCGAACATTCAACGCTGTCGGTGAGTTTTGGTATGGATCACATAAAAACCATCGACCGTTGACTGTGCCCCGAGGCCGGCTCCGACGACGTCGGGAGTGAGCAGGAAAAGAACAAAATGGCCAAGTAGGCGCATGCAAAAAACCGGGAGACGAAGACGCGCGAGGACAAAAAAGTGACACTCTGTTTCCACTGTACCCAAAGACCAAAGGTCACAATCAACATTCATTGCTGTCGCTGGGTTGGACTGTGTAGAAAAGCTCACTGAACAATGAGTGCAACTGTGGCCCAGATCTGCCTGACTCGCGTCTCAGCCAGTCAGCCGACCGGATGCGAGACACTTTGATTTCTTTATTTATATTACTTCTTGTTTTTCACTTCTATTTTCTCCTCTCTTCCTCCCTTCCCTGGCGCTGAATAGTCTTCAGGGGAAGAGAGAGATAGAGACATAAATAGACTTCTGGCGGCTTGCTTGTCCTCATCCTCCTCTCCTCTAATTGGTGGTTATGTGTGCAGCAAGGGGGAAGGAAGCGGAGTGAATGTGTAATCATTTGGAGTCTCTTCTCCTTCAGATGTTTCATCCCTCGCTCTTTTTTGTTTGTCTAATTATATACTAAGCTCTGTTAACTCTGTGTTAACTGTGCTGGCAAGAATGAGCGAGTGACAAAGAGAGGGAGGACAATGGGGGGG
>NC_048418.1:23202209-23203638 GCF_013103735.1 Etheostoma cragini | reverse complement strand
AGATTAGAGCACCAGTAAACATGTAATCTAGTTTTCAGTACATGTGTTCTAATATTCTTCCTAAGGTATATAAGCAATTGTTTTTTGAATGCAGAAAGGAGATTGTTTTCACCTCATTATCTGTGTGTGTGTGACGTATGTTGTGATAGAAGACCTGTCCGCTGAGCTCGGAGTGCAATATGTTATTTTCCTTCGCCAAGCAGGCTGCTCCCTCATGGGACGACGTAAGTCTCTAACCTTGTCTTCCTGCAGACAGTGTGAAACCGGCCGCGCTGACACTGCGTCCTGTATCTGTAATTCATGGAATATGAACCCACAGTTGAGATATATGTAGCAATGTGGTTGGGAAAGTGTGAAAATTCATTCATTCATTAATTAAAGTGGAATCAGAATCCGTGCAATAGTGTGTGATGTGATTATTTACAGTGTGTATTTACATATGACTCATATTCAGTGATGTTTCGCCCCAGAAATGCCTTCCAACTCCATCCTTCATATTGTCTAACAGTAAATTACCTCTGTTATTTAGTAACTCATGCCCATTTCCCCCCACTCCCCAGTCTCTCTCTGTATTATTCATAGAAAAGCACTCAGTCCGTACAGTGGTGCAGAACAGTGGATGTGATGTAATGGTGACTGCGAGCGTGGCTTCAGACCGTCACGTGGGATGGATTCATGCGATGGATTCATTCAAACTCATTTGTTCATTTGTTCGGACTTGTTGGCCAGAGGATAGGACATGAAGCACATCCGTGATAAAAGTATAGTTTTCCAGCAGTTTAAATACAGAAAATGACATTCCAAAGACCTGCAACCCGCACATTGTGCAGATGTTGAGATGTTTGGGGGGGGGGGGACCAACAGTCCCTACAGACCAACAGTCTGTGGCTTGGGAACCGGCTTACGTCCCTGTTTGGACTGGTAGTCGGAGAGGTGCAACTTCACGTCCTAAGTTACCATTGAGCATGGCACCAATGTATATAATAATTATAATAATAATTTATCCTTTACTAGTACCACAAGGGGAAATTACAATTGACACTCTGTTGTTACTACACACATTACACACAGGCCTGAATTACACACATAGGCATGTGTGTGTATAGGTACTGAGCATACATGCAGTAATGGAGAGATGTCAGAGTGGGGGGGGGGGGGGGGGGGGGGGGGGGGCTGCCCAAGGAAAGGCGCCCTGAGCTGTTGGGGGTCTGTTGCCTTGCTCAAGAGCACCTGGGCAGTGCCCATGAGGTGAACTGGCACCGCTCCAGCTACCAGTCCACCACCACACTTTGGTCCGTATGGGGACTTGAACCAGCGACCCTCCGGTTCCCAACCCAACTTCCAACCCACTTACACATACAGTGGGTACGGAAAGTATTCAGACCCCTTTAAATTTTTCACTCTTTGTTTCATTGCAGCCATTTTCCAA
>NC_048418.1:23197604-23202109 GCF_013103735.1 Etheostoma cragini | reverse complement strand
TTGGAAAAAGGCTGCAATGAAACAAAGAGTGAAAAATTTAAAGGGGTCTGAATACTTTCCGTACCCACTGTATGTGTAATAACAGAGTGTAACATTTTAATTTCTCATTGAAGCATGTCTTCTTTTTATTTTATGTTAAAAGAGAAGGAAATAGGGTGTTAGGGTGAGCTAAAAGTCCACAACATTGTGCGATCATGCTGTGTGATCAAATGTTTTCACTCACAAAAAGCACTGAAACAGCAAATCTAATAATAAAAGTGTTGCTGAAATGTCATTTCACAGCACTTTGAAGACCTGAAACCGGCCCATGATGAGCCCCGTTGTGCACATGTTGAGCTGAGGGGGAGGGGAGCAGTAGTTCAGTCCGTATGGACTTGGCATTGGGGGTCGCTGATTCAAGACCTGGTGTGGACATCTCTCCATTATTACCTGTATAAGGTCCTGTTTGTGCATGTGTGTGTAATGTACTGTATAAAAGCAGAGTTGGAAATGTAATGTATCATTACATCATGTCTTCTTCTCCTGTATGTTGAAAGGAAAGGAACTAGCGTGTAGATGCAGCAGTAAGTCCACGTTGTTGGGTGAACAAATATTTTAACTCACAAAGGGCAATGAAACAGCAGAAAGTAGTTGTTGAAATATCATTTCACAGCACTTTGAAGTGATACTATCGCCATCTAGTGTTTAACCCTCATGTTGTCCTCGGGTCAAATTCACTCGTTTTCTTATATCAATGTTCTTTTTATTCCCCAAAATAACATGATTGATTCTACGCTCTTTGGCAAGTACAAATCTCTACTTTCATTCATTTTGGGGTGTCTTTATTCAATTTTATAGCATTTGGAGAAAAAAAACTGAAGTGGTTTTGAAATAGTATTGAATAAAAGTTGACATATTCCAGTCTGTGATTATCCATCAACATCCATTCCTTTAATTTTAGTCAAAATAATTCTTAATTTCTGCTTTTCTAACTCAAACGTTAGGTATAATTTCCTAAATATGAGGTTTATTGACCAGAAATTCCCAAAATAGCTGTAAAACTAAAGTTAATAAGTTAGTGTTATGTAGTGTTAAACGTCAAAAAAGTTACAAATATTGAAAAAAGGGACAAAAATGTGAGAAAAAGTGATTCAAAAACGTCAACAAAAGTGATGATTTTCAATTTTGAATTGTTAGAGGTTTTTGGACACGACTTCATGTACAAGAGGATCATTTGTTCTGTAAAATGGAAATAACAAACTATATCATGATTTGAACTCATCCTGGATTTTCAATATTCATTTGACATTTTTTTCTTCAAATACAACATTTTTACTATCAACGACCCACTTTGTAACCCTGGCTCTCGAGCTCACTGCTGTATTTCACAGCTACACAGATAGAGATGAGAGGAAAGGAAATCGAGATTATATTTCCTTGTTTTTAAAAATAATAATCCCCAGGTTTATTTTCCCTAAATAAATGGCTTCATCGCTTCACTAAATTTAACATAGGAATACTTTTAAAAGTTCTGCCCACTGTAAAGTGAGATAGTGTCACTTTAAGGATATGATATTTTCTATTTGACATTTTAATAGCGAGCCTTTCTACTTTTAAACAAAGGTGGGGTTTAGAGAATAATCTTGTTTCAAGGAGTCAAGGATGTCTGGCCTTTTAAAGGTATTTAAAACATCCATCCATCCATCCATCCATCCATCCATCCATCCATTCATCCATCCATCTTCATCCGCTTATCCGGTATCGGTTGTGGGGGCAGCACCTCCAGTAGGGGACCCCAAACTTCCCTTTCCCGAGCCACATCAACCAGCTACGATGGGGGGGATCCCGAGGCGTTCCCAGGCCAGGTTGGAGATATCATCTCTCCACCTAGTCCTGGGTCTTCCCCGAGGCCTCCTCCCAGCTGGACGTCCCTCCACCTAGTCCTGGGTCTTCCCCGAGGCCTCCTCCCAGCTGGACGTCCCTCCACCTAGTCCTGGGTCTTCCCCGAGGCCTCCTCCCAGCTGGACGTCCCTCCACCTAGTCCTGGGTCTTCCACGAGGCCTCCTCCCAGCTGGACCTGCCTAGAACACCTCCCTAGGGAGGCGCCCATGCAGGAGGCATCCTCACCAGATGCCCGAACCATCTCAACTGGGTCATTTCGACGAGAAGGAGCGGCGGCTCTACTCCGACCTCCTCTCGGACGACTGACCTTCTCACCCTATCTCTAAGGAAGACCCCAACCCCCCTTCCTGAGGAAACCCATTTCAGCCGCTTGTACCCTGGATCAAGTTCTTTCGGACTATTGACTATATTTAAAACAAATGCACTTTAAATTGTTCTTCAAGAAATGACAGTTCCTTAGTTAAAGGACACATTGTTTATAGGCTTACATTGCCAGACCACTGCTTACAACAGAAGATCATTGCACTATGACCTATAAGGGCGGGGCGGAGGAGGAGGGGGGGGAGCCCAAGACGGCTCCTGATACGATATCATCACGACACCTAAGCCACAATACAATATTATTGCAATATTCAGCAATATATTGCAATTTATAACCTTATTTCTTCTCATTTAATATTTCCCAATTCCAAATGACGTCCCCATAAGGAAAACTTGTCAACATCTGTGTTATCTAAAAATATTAATTTCTCTGTTTCTTCATATAATTTTCTTGCTGCAAAATGGGATAGTCACCACATATATAATATTTAGTAAAAGAGCCATACTTGGCGCTTTTGTATTGATACAGTATTGCCACTGAAAATATTGCAATACTATGCTGTATTGATTTTTCCTCCAACCCTATAACCTATATTTATAACACTATTACAGCTGATGTCAACATTTGTGTCAACATGGATATACCTGTTCTACGAGTTTGAATAGACGGGCTTTTATTACTTCCTCATGCTGATGTCACACGACTTTCACCGCTTTGTGTTTTGATCACGGCACCAAAAAAACCTCCAGAGCTGGAATTTCTCACCAGGAACAAACAAGATAGAAGCTGGAAGATTACACGTGTGGTGAACGTCATTTCAGTTCTGTGTTATGCAATACACAGAGATGAGTGTTTTCATTCACAGAGCAGATCCTTTTTTAACAAAACTTTAATGATTCTATATTACAACATGTACAAATACAACATTTTATAAAATCAAAGAATATAAAAACGTGATACAAGGCTCTTAAAACTGAGCTGTTGCTGCTTTCTTCTTCTTAAATCAGCTTCCAGCAGGAGTTCACGGAAGCGTTATTGGAGCAGATACCATGCAGAAAAACTGTCTTCAAAAAGCAGAAACTCTTTATTCCTGCGCTTGTGATGTCTTGATGTGAACCATTTGTGCTTTACTCCTGCAATGAGAATCCAGTTATAATTTTAGCCATACTCTTGTGTAAATGCAGTACATTCCGCATTTCCAGCATGCAAAATGATGCTTTTTCTTTATTGGTTGCACAATCTCTTTGCCAATAATCATACCTTAAGCGGTTGACATGGTCCATCACCCAGTGTAAAGCAGGATTGGTGCATGCTTGACCCCTCTTTGTGTGGAAACTAAAAAAATGAAAGGCAAAGAATGAAAAATGAACATTTATACACTTATGATGAACCCTAATGTTATATATATTGTGTGTTATTTATTCTCTGACTGATACTCACATGATGGCGTTGATAGGACACATCTCAGTGACGGTCTGGACCGAGTAACCCTTGATTTTAGAAAATGGGATTTTCATCGCCATGTAATTTCGACAGCATCCATGTCTCACTGTGAAAAAAGAGAAAAAATGATTAGATACTGGAAAATAAAATTTAAAAAAACAATGAAGTGAAATTTTGATACAAGAAGTAGTCAGATAATTCTCTTGGGTAAAATTAGCACAGTGTAAAATAGGTCGGTATTCATTGCTACTTAAGTATTAGCATTGAAATAAACTCAAAGTACCAGAAGTAAAAGTACTCATTATGCCGAACGGGCCATTTCAGAATCACATATTTTATATTACTGGTTTATAATATTGATGCATTCATGTGTATTTCACGTTATTGTTGCAGCTGGCAAATTGTTAATTGCTAAATTGTTACATACAGCTGGGTAGCTTACCTTTGATAATGCATGTATTATATTTTTTATTAATGTAAATTTGCAAAGAAACTTCAACTAAATGTAATGTATGTTTAGCATAACCAGGTTTGTGTGGATGGAGCTAACAAAGAAAACACTGTTTAAAATAAGAAAGTGATGGATGAGTCCATACCTGGTGATGCGTTTGTGGCCAGTAGACAAACAGCGAGGAGCGTGATCCCCATCACTGCAGCTTTGATTGACACCATGTCTTCTTCTGAGCTGAGCTGTAGTTTTTAGGTGGAGTAAGAGAGGCTGTGACCCGGCTGGTGATCACAGCCACCTTTTATATTCCTCGCAGGAACAGGAAACATCCACCCCCATGAAATGACAGCAACTCAGAAAAACTCCCCTCACTTTCCCCAGTGCTACAAAGGGGAAGATATGTGTGTGTGT
>NC_048418.1:23129763-23197594 GCF_013103735.1 Etheostoma cragini | reverse complement strand
GGATATCACACACACACACACACATGCACTCATGCACGCACACACAAAGACATTATTGTCTGTCACCTATATGTGAACCAGAAGAAATGTTGATTTTTAACAGATATCAGTTTGAAAAAGTACGCAAAAATTGGATTTTCCTGTCAATATAAATGGAATGATGTTATTGAATATTTGGTTTAGCACAACAGCAAAATGCAAAATGAATGGGACAGAAACTCAATTTCACTTGTAGTCCATGTAGGCATGTTGTCCTAAGGTATACAAATTAAAATTAAAGAATTTAAGTGGGTGTCAGGTTTCCCATCACCACACCCAGAGTGTCCAGTGCAACATGGGAAGTTACACAGGTGTGACTCCATTGTCAGTGAGTTTCACCATACACTGCTACTATTAAAGGTGGATTATATTTAATCAAAGCCAACTATTTGAAGAATAAAGACTCATTAAAGACCTTATTGAGCCATGCTTGAACGTGGGCCCCTATAAGTAGGTTGCTTTGAGGTTATTTTCTAGGTCAGAGGAACACTTATTACATACTCAAGAACCATGCATCGAAGGAAACAAGTGCATTGGGAGCAGTGAAATAGGTCATGAAACCCTTAATGTCAGAAAAATTGTGCATCTCAAACTTTCCACCAAAAACCACAACACCGAACTTTGAAATGCAACAACTCATCATATCATCATTCAGGGGTCATGCTTTAAAACAGACTTTAAAAATGTGAGCTCTTTCAAGACATGAAATGGCACCTACTCACAGAGAGAAGAAGGGGGGTTTGAAAAGAAAAGCTCAGTTGTGGACTTTCAACATGTCTTTTTCACAGCCCGTTCTAAACCAGTGGGGACAGCAGACAGACATGCCCACATTTAATTTGTGAAAACAGTTTGATATTTGTTCTGAAAATGTACGCCTTTGCTCATAATCTGACAGAGCGGACATTTTGACTTGGCATAGTACAAAAGGCAAGTGTTTCTAATGGCATTAACAATAGTTCTGTTCTATTTGACCCACCAAGCCATGACAGTGGGACAGCGTGTGGCACAATACCAGGACCCTGAAACTGAACCAGCATGAAGGAATTCTGACATCTTTCTTTGTATATGTACTGTGACATATCAAAATGTCTCTCTCCTGTAAAATATTGTCTTTATAAGTGATGAAAAATAAGGTAAAATGGGTTCTATTTCATTTGACTCTCACCCTGCTTGTCGTTACTTTTGCCTGTTGGTCGCATCTACATTACCCCAGTTCCATAATTTACATTTTATTTTATTTATGGGGGCTTTTTAGGCTTTTATTCCCCCAGGACAGATGAAAGAGCGGGGTAATGACATGCTGGTCGGAGTTGAACCTGCACCACGCATAATTTGCATTTTATTGCATTTTATACACGTATGTAAGCAATGGTGATCGGTGGTATTAATTAACCAGCGACCATTGACAAATTATATAAAAAGCATAGGTCTATAAATGATAATTTGATGGAAGGACAATAGCTAAAATGAAAACGGTGTGCGGTCAAAATTGCAGACACACTGTATTTTATGAAATATCCTTTTCTATGTTGCCTCATAATACCTCGTGTAAAAGATCAGCAGGATGTTATGTTGTGTGGTATGGTTTGGGGTAGCTGTCAAACCATTAGCCTATATTGTATGTTGCATAATTCTTGTCCCCAGCTTGCTCTTGAAAGATATGTCTCAATGAGACTACCTTATTACCATCGCTGTGAGAATTAGAAAAATATAGCAATATCATAACATGAAAATACTCCATTCAAATACTCCATTCAAAATGTTAATTAAGTAAAACTATTTTTCAAAAGTATCAAAAGTAAACATGTGCAAAACCGCTCCTGTCAGTGTTAATATATGGTTATAACAAATATTAACCACTTTACATACATACATGGGTGGTTTACTTTATGAAAATATATCATAATTCATAGACTGATCACATGTTTTGTGTGTGAAATCTGAAAGTAACTAAAGCTCTCAAATAAATATAATTGAGTAAAAAGTACAATATTTGTAATGTAATGTAATGTAATGTAGAAGCATACAATTGAAGTATTTAAGTACAAATACCTAAAATATGTAAAGAAGTACAGTACCTGAGTAGATGAACATAGTTATATTCCAGCTCTGCTTATTAAATAAAGTTAAACAAATGATGCCATTTAGCTTTAAAGTGTTAACCCTCATGTTGTCCTCGGGTAAAAAAAAAAATTGAAGTGGTTTTGAAATAGTATTGAGTAAAAGTTGACATATTCCAGTCTGTGATTATCCATCAACATCCACTCCTTTAATTTTAGTCTGTACAACTAACTTTAGTTTTACAGTAAAACTAAGGTACAGTAAGGGTATTATACTACTGTAGAACTAATTTACAGAAAGGGTATTATACTACTGTAAAACTAAGTTACAGTAAGGGTATTTTACTACTGTAAAACTAAGGTACAGTGAGGGTATTTATACTACTGTAAAACTAAGGTACAGTAAGGGTATTATACTACTGTTGAACTAAGGTACAGTAAGGGTATTATACTGTAAAAACATGTACAGTTATGATACTGTAATCACGTAGTTACAGTAAATTACAGCAAATATACAACAAAGTGTATGTAGTGTTGAAAACATAAAAGAAGTGAAAAACATTGAAAATTTTTTTTGACTAAAATGGACAATAAAGTTAAAAACCTATAAAAAAACATCAATAAAAGTATGGATTTTTTTGTGAAGACAACACAAGGGTTAACGTGTTACATTCAAGGACTGAACAACGTTTACTGTAATGTACAACCTTTTTATTCATAGTCAGCATAGCAGCCTAATACCGTATTATAAGATTCCTTTAACTGTGTCAATACTGCACATATACACACTCCTTATATTTCTTTATATGTATTCGTAGTTAATAAAGTATTAAAAAAGTAAAGTAAAAAAAGTATTAGTAGTAAGTATTTATGATTCTGATTCTTACATCATGCCAGGATCTTTAAAAAGATTCTTGTCTTTTTACCCAGGGAAGAGGGGGTTTTGTGCCACTGTTGTGGTTAAAAAGTACACTGTGCGGATACTCCACCCATGACCCAATTTCATTAGAATCGGTATTTCCAGCTACGGTTCCAAGGTCTGTAGTGGGACATTTACCTTTGGCATTAGAGTATTTAAACTTCATTTTCAGAGTCCAACTTTATCAGTTCAGACCATCTAAGAATCCAGTTCTGAAAACCAATTCTCCGCTGAAGAGAAGCTGCGTGACGATGGCGAGGCTTACTGTGTGGGTGTCCCTTATGCTGGTGGTGCTGGTGGCCCTGGGTGAAAGCAGTGAGTATGACTACAGCAGTTATGTACTGCACGTGATGCGTTTTTCATATTTTATCCTTGTAGGAAAACACATTGTTGTTGCCTGTATTTCTGTTTCTGTTTTCCCATTGAAATGGCCCCTTAACCCTTATGTTGTCTTCCTTGAATTGATTGAAAATCAGCACTTTCTGTTAACGTCTTGTGTCTCGTTTCTGTCCCTTTTTTCAACATTTTTGACACTTTTTTCACTGTATGTCACTTTTTTTGAGTTTTCAACACTATGTAACACTAACTTCTTAACTTTACTTTTTGTTATTTTTGAAATTTGGGTTCAATAAAGCTCATTTATAGGAAATTATACCTAATGTTTGAGTTAGAAAAGCTGAAATTAGGAATTATTTTTGACAAAATTAAGGGAATGAATGTTGATGGATAATCACAGACTGGATGGAATATGTCAACTTTTACTCAATACTATTTCATAACTACTTCAATTTTTTCTCTCCAAATGCTATAAAATTTAATAAGACACCCCAAAATTAATGAAAGTAGAGACTGGTACTTGCCAAAGACCATTGTGTGGAATCAATCATGTTATTTTGGGGAGTGAAAAAGATTACATAGGAAAACGAGTCAATTTGACCCGAGGACAACATGAAGAAACATATGTTACTATGCTATAATATTTGTAATGTCTCTTCTTTAAAGGTCCCTTCTGCTGCACACAGTACCAAGAACATCCAATCCCAGTGAAGTATCTGAAATACTACAAAGTCCAAGAGGTCACACATCACTGCAACATTAAGGCAATAATGTAAGAGAATGTATTGTGAATCATAATAAACATAACTATGTGCTCTGCTGTTAGCAGTAATGTCCTAACATCTTCTCTTGTCTTAATACAGCTTCAAGACATTAAAAAGCAAGCTTGTTTGTGCCGATCCTGACAGAAAGTGGGTGAAAATTGCACAGGAGTCTGTACCAGAGTAAGTTTACTTCTCTATACCGAGCTCTGAGCTACGGAAGCGGATTAGGGCCACTGGTGAAACATGTATGTGAGTTCGGACTTTATTCTCAGAATTCTGACTTTAATCTCAGAATTCTGACTTTATTCTCAGAATTCTGACTTTAATGTCAAAATTCTGACTTTATTGTCAAAATTCTGACTTTATTCTCAAAATTCTGACTTTCTCAGAATTCTGACTTAGTCCCATCATTCTGACTTTAATCTCAAAGAATAAAGTCAGAATTCTGACTTTCTCAGAATTCTGACTTTCTTCCCAGAATTTGGACTTTAATCTCAGAATTCTGTGAACAAAGTCAGAATTCTGAGATCAAAGTCAGAACTCTGAGATTAAAGTCAGAATTATGAGAATAAAGTCAGAATTATGACTTTAATCTCAGTGATAGATAGATAGATAGATAGATAGATAGATAGATAGATAGATAGATAGATAGATAGATAGATAGATAGATAGATAGGTAGATAGGTAGATAGATAGATAGATATTTATTGATCCAAAAAAATGGGAAATGATGGTGTTACAGCAGCAAACATACATCAATCACACAGCACAGAAAATAAATATAAATGAAATACTAGGACACAATATACATACATACAATATACATTATAATTCTGAGAATAATGTCAGAATTCTGACTTTAATCTCAGAATTCTGAGTTGTATTAATTAAGTATAATTCTGAATAGTTTCAGAATTCACATTACATTTTTCACAAATTTTAGCCCTAATCCTCTTCCGTACTGAGCAAAAAAATAAATAAAAAAATAAATAAAATTGAGTCAAGATGCTACAATCGTATGTGAATAAATATGATGTTTTTTTCTTTTTGTCTCTTTAAATAGAAAACCTTGAGCAGTAGCGTCACTTGTGGAGATCCTCTGAGGAAAAAAAACTGAAAGACACAGAAGATTAATATAATGTAGGCACAATCAATGAATCTAATATTTTTGTATTATTTTTAATATTATTATTAATAAATATATTTTTTTGAATACTCTGCTGTTTCTTTGTTCTATGTTTATCTATTTAAGTAACAAAATCTAAAGTTTTTTATTTTTATTTTTTCATTTTTTTTATTTTTTTAGAAATAATGAAAATACCACATTACAATTTCTAAATACCCGTGCCAAAACTTTGCTGAAGTAAACACGCATTAGTAGTATGTCTAGTGTTCTCAAGGATAGATACAGTAGATAGATAGATAGATAGATAGATAGATAGATAGATAGATAGATAGATAGATATATAGATAGATAGATAGATAAATAGATGGATAAATAGATAGATAGATAGATAGATAGATAGATAAATAGATAGATAGATAGATAGATAGATAGATAGATAGATCAATCAACAATATTGATCGATAATAACAATAATAATAATGATAATAATAATAATAGCAATAATTAAATAACAATAATAATGTAGTTTCCATCATTAAACACTTATGACCATATGATGTATATAAATATATATATTAAATATATAATAACTGATTTAATACATACCGTTGACAGTGTGTGGTGTTGCCAGTACCAGGTGTAGTTCACTGTTCCACCAGTAGGGGGCGGGCGTGTTCAGCAGCACAGCAGCACTGAATGAACTGCTGGATTTCCAAGCGGAAGAGAATATACGTGAATTCATACTCGGCAAGATGTTATTCGTGGTTTACCTTAATTGTTAATCATATCGAAATGTGTCATGCTTCTGGATAAAAAACTCGATGTGACTGTGGTAACGTTAATGGTTGTGACACTATGATAAGGCGAAGCGATACTGAAATGCATAGTATACATCTTTGCATTCCAAGCTAGCTGAAGCTAGCAGTTAGCTGCTGTGTTGTTAGAAGAATAAGAGCTAGCCTCGAGAGGAAAGATGCTAAAAAGAGGACAATGGTAAGATATAGAAACGTAGAGGAGATAAACATAACTACCTGCTATGTTTGTCACAGTACAGTTTAGTTATGGAGACACAGTTATGCAGGTTTTCGTTATATTTCGTGATATTGCGGTTGTGTGTTAAAATATGAATTTGTGCTTATAATCACTTAAGCTAGGCGTGTAACCACAATAGCTTATGGCTAATAGCTATGTTCCCCCCTTAAAAGACACTTTACTTTCATACAAACAATGGTGTAAAACACCAATTGTAACATTATATCTATATAATGTTACAATATGCATGCCTGATAAGATGACGGGATGGTTTTAACTATCAGTAGTTGGTTATACTTTAATAAATTAGGTTCCTATAATATTATATTGGCTGAACATGGCCATGTCTGTCTCATAACATTAACACTAAAATAATAGGAATTCCAAATTGGAAGACTTACTAAAACGTAATTAAAGAACACAAAACATCAATTAAATCCATAAAGTCACATAACATCACATTTAAGATATAAAAAATGGTGTGTTTAAGGAATTATTCATGAATGCATCTCTTTAAATGTTTACATGAAGGTGGAGGTACATATCCACTGATGCATATTTTTTTAAATATGGGATGTAAAGTTATATTTTTCACAATCTAATGAGTAGCTGGATGTTATTCTGTGCTTACAATCCACTACAATTAACCACAAAGTCCCATATATTTCTTTATAGGAGTTACAAAACCATGTCAGATAAAATCAGGGACATATGATGAATAATAAAATGCTAATGTATCAAAGAAAGTCATTAGAAAACCTTTTCTGACATTTAGAAATTTGTAAGTGAAAGGGACTGACATTTTAGGGCGTGAAATTCTGTTAAAAATGTCTTTTATTTCAGGCACAAAACAGACTGATATGGCACAATATGTGTTCCTCATAGCTTAACATGTCCTTCATATGGCTTAATGTTCAGATGTTGGGTTCTGTCATAAAATAACACTACACACGTACTGTATAATACCAAATATTTCCCCCCCAAAAAAAAGGAAAAAACCCACAATGCAGTCACAGATGAAAACCACAAATATACTCAAAGTATTTCTTCTGCTTTTAGGTGTAACCCAAATGTATATGGAGGCCGTGAGGATGGTCACAGCTGGCTGAGGATTACCCACTGACACAGCAGGTTCATCCAGGTTGAAAAGAAGCCGGAGCCATGAAAGAAGCAGGGGGCGCAGAGGGTGGAGGCGAGGACCTGTTTGAGGACCTGGACTTTCCCTCTGACGACACGTCCTTGTTCTCTGACAGCTCCACGCCCATCGCCAAATTGCAGGCGGATCTCACCTGGCGACGTCCGCAGGTGAGATCCAGTGCCAAGGGGAAATCCGTCACGTGTGTTTTGTCAAACGTTGAATGTTTTTATGCTGTTGTTCAGATCATAAGAATTTTTCTCTTCCCTTTTGGCTTCCGACCAATACACTTGCATCACCTGTCACATGCTAAGCTGTTGATTTGATTATGAAAGGGTGCCTGGAAGTTATTCTGTTCTGTATTTCACTAAAAGCAAATACCTGTATATGAACCTTTTTATGTCTGTGTATTATCTTGTAGTTCAACCAAAATATAGTGTGACAAAACAATGTTGTAGAAGGCCTTGACCTAATTGGTAACCACTTCTGATTGATGAGATCAACATTATTTACCCACGCTCAGTTTAACCACTCACTGCATAATGAGAAGTTTCTCATTTTTTTTTCAATTTTCCCCCAAAAACCCAAATCCCCGGAAGTCTTCTTTAAGTCAGTGTGTCTCAATTCATGTCCTATTTCACACCTTTAGGAAATCTGCCAGTCGCCAGCTCTGTTCCCTGACAACATTAACCTGGGTCATGCAAAACAAGGCTTATTAGGAGATTGCTGGTTCCTCTGTGCCTGCGCCTTCTTGCTCAAGAGCAAACATCTACTGAACAAGGTAGAGCAACTGTATTATCATTTAGATTGGTTAGTCAAAGTTGCAGTGAATAAGCGTGTCATCATCATGTTATCTCCAGCATCTCCTATACTGCTGTGTTGATTTATTCCGTGACTCTTTCTAGGTGTTGCCCCCAGACCAGCCCCAGTGGGGTGACAGCAAGTACAGGGGCTCCTTCCAGTTTAGTTTTTGGCAGCGGGGACACTGGACAGAAGTGACCATTGACGACCGCCTGCCCTGTATCAATTCCACTCTCTGCTTCTCACGTTGCCACTCCCCCACTGCCTTTTGGGTAGCCCTGTTGGAGAAAGCCTATGCCAAGTAAGGAACCTTTAAAATGTCCTGTCTTATCTCTCAGGTGAATCTACTATGAACTAAAGTTGTTCCGTGCCAGTATCGGAAAAGCCTCCGATACTGCCTAAAATGCTGGTATCGGTATTGGTGAGGCAAATATATGCACCGATTCAATACCACATAATTTAGCCCAGAAGAAAATCTACTTTAAAGTAGTTTATTTAGGTTCTTTTTCCATCAAGACTGACTGTCAAACTAGATCATAAAAAGTTCTATTATTAAATGGCATTTATTCAAAGGTACGTACAGCATTTGTTTTACAATGGGTTTAACCTGAGGCAGGCCGCACAACAATGATGGCAATCATAATATATCCATACAAGGTTAGTGATTCCAAAAATAGGCTATAGTCTGTAGTCAATATCAGCAGATATTGTCCAGGTGTTGGACTCAGGAAGAAAAAATGATATCGGAACATCTCTACAATGAACAACACAACATTCTAATGCATCCCTGCCCCTTCCATCCTCTCTAGGCTTCACGGCTCATATGAGCGGCTGTGGGCCGGGCAGGTGTCCGAGGCCCTGGTGGATTTGACCGGCGGCGTGGCGGAGCGCTGGAGCTTGGGAGAGTCCGAGGAGGAGCAGAGACTAGAACGCGACAGCGACCAGGTCAGGAGGAGGAGGCTGGACCTGAACCTTCTGTATCCAGTGAAAGACGAGTGTGCGCTCAGCTGCTCCACTCACAGCAGTCCCGGAGGTCAGAAAGAAGTGTTTTCATGCAGACACAAGTGATTTTGAGCATGTTTCACCTCACCTGACGACAACAATGACTGTTGTAGGTGCCAGTGAGCTGGGTCAGTACCACGCGCTGACTGTCATGGAGTGGTTGGACGTGAAGACAGTGTCAGGGAGCAAAGTTCTGCTGCTCAGGATCAGAAACCCCTGGGGAAGATGCTGCCAGGGAGGGGCCTCGATGGGGAGGTAGGCATGTGTGTTTTCTCAGTTAGTTTTTTAAAATGATATCAGATTAGTAAACAGAATTTTCCTTTAGAACATTGTATGAATGGTTGCTGATAATTGGCAATGTAGATATTGCTTTAAAGATCAGCCCCCCAGTCAGATCAGCTGGTTTTCTGTCTGTAATGGAGTGGTGTGGAAATGTGTATGTGACCCCAAACTTTTGACCGGTAGTGTACACTCTCACTCTGTACAAATATGCACGCATGTCACATAGTACACTCCATAGGGTTGGACCCGTGCACTAACATGTGTAAGTGGCATGGTAACTGGCCAATGAAATATGATCAGTATCGCAACACTTTCGATATAACATTGTGATATCGCGATAACAACATTGAGTCAATATATCATGCACCCCTGGCGTTGACATTGTAACTGTATCTCAAAGTGTTATGAATGGTTGTGAATAGATTTCTTAATGGTCAACAATATGAAGCCTTACTTCATAAATAACTGTATACATCAAGTCGGAAGTCTGCACCCAGGGTGGGTGGGCTCTCCGTATGTCTGTAGAAAGTCAAGAGAAAGGGTGCTATAGCACCTCGCTGACTTGATTTATTGTATTGTATGTTTTTGCAAAGCCTTTTCGGCACTCACAAATACACACCTGTACAATCCACAAGTTTTCCCGACATTTGGATACTTCCTCAGTCTGCATTCACCCAGTCTACCTCTTTGTCTGCAGTGGTGTGGCTTGGAGATCTGTGGACCCGGCTTCTGCTTTGGACCTACAAGCCAGGGTGGCCGAGGGCGAGTTCTGGTTGGATGAGACAAATTTCCTGTCCCAGTTTGATGATGTCACAGTGGGCTACCCCATCAATGATGAGGGGCACCTAAAGAGCATATATACTGGTAATTCCCCAATTTAAAAGTTATTTAACCCTTGTGTTGAAGTCTTTTGTTGACCCTTTTTAATCAATGTTATTAACTTTTTCTTACATTTTTTGTCCCTTTTTTCAACACTTTTTTCTCTTAATTGGACATTTAACACTATGTAACACTAACTTATTAACTTTATTTTTCCAGGTATTTTTGGAATTTTTGGTTAATAAACCTCATTTTTTGGAGGAATTAGGAATTATTTAAAATAAAATTAAAGGTAAAGGATGTTGATGGATAATCACAGATTGGAATATGTAAACTTTTACTATTTTTTTCTCTCCAAATGCTATAAAAAAGAATAAGACACCCCAAAATTAATGAAAGTAGAGATTTGTACTTGCCAAAGAGCGTTGTGTGGAATCACTCATGTTATTTTGGGGAATTAAAAAGAAAATGGATGTAGGAAAACGGGTCAATTTGACCTGAGCACAACACAAGGGTTAAACTTACAGACCTATTTGGAGCCCCCCTTTTTTTAACCCTGACATCTCTTCTCTCCGACAGGAACTCTGCTGACACACAACCACCAGCTGGCTGGCCGGTGGAGGAGAGGACACACCGCGGGCGGCAGCCGAAACAGCAGCAGCTACGGAAGCAACCCAAAGTTTTGGCTCAAAGTGTGCGAGAGAGGAGAGGTGCTGGTGTCCCTGCTGCAGCATAGAAAATGGAGGAACACTGAGAAATACGCACAAACGCCACTCAACGAGAGCAACAACGCAACACACCAGCACTACCAGGCTATCGCTCTACACATGTGGAAGGTTTGTGCCGTCACTCATAGGACAAAAAAAAGTTATTGTTTGTGTATTTGCGTCATGTCACTCCCTTGTTTTCCGTCACTAGGTGGAGAAAAGGCGCTTTAATCTAAGCCGGGTGTTGAACAAACCTCCTTGTGCTTCTACTCACTGCCACGCCTACCAAAGAGAGGTGGTTCTCCATGGTCAGCTGGAGCCAGGATACTACCTGCTCATCCCCAGCACCTACCAGCCAGGAGCTGAGGCCCGCTTCCTCATCAGGGCCTTTTCCTCCACTTCCACATCCCTCAGGTAAGGACTAGTTTACAGGCGGAGAAAGCCAACAAACTCATCTTATCCATATAAAATCTACGGAAAACGTGCAGCACGTCAAAGTTATGTTTTTTTTGTGTTATCAGATTAGGTACTTTAACAGATGTGTGTGGATGTCAATTTCTATGGAGCCCAAATGGTGTCATGGAGGATAAAAAAATCCATTGGTGCGCAAACGTTATTAATTAATTAAAATCGGACGCACAAATAATAACACAACCAACAGGGTACAGTTAACACATTTGTAATGAAAAATCTGAACTAAACTGGGAGCAGAAGAACACTATCCCTGAAATCCCGGGAAATGTAATTGATTTTTTTTAAGGTGTCACTTAAAAAATTCAAACATAACTAAACGCAACAAGGAGAAACAGGACCACAACGTCTCCACTGACGGCTTTTAGACCGTTCTGGCCGACAGGGACTACACCGAGAGCGGTAAAGGCGGGGGACTTGCCGTCCTACTTAAAAACAGATGGTGTACTCCCGGTCACATTTATCGTTAAACGGACATTGCACTGCTCGCTGTGGGACTCCGACCATATTACCTTCCACGGGAAATTTCACATGCCATCGCCGTTGCTGTTTACATTCCGCCCTCTGCTAACCCGACGTCAGCGTGTAACAACACCCACACCACCAACGCTGAACTCCGGACTCAACACCCGAGTGCCCTCATAGCAATTAATAATATTAAGGAAAAAAGAACGCCGTTAATGTTAAACATTAGCATGAACATGACATCAACTTTGTACGAAGCTTGAACTTTGCTATAGCCGCAAGGAATATGAAATGCCCAGTCCATTGTCTGGATCTGTCTTCTATGATCTATACATTTGTGCACATGATTTATTCAGTTTATCATTTATTTGTGCACATAATTAAAATGGCCGCGAGTAAATAGTGACATCTGCTGGTTAATTTGTTACCCTACACATGTTTTGATGGATTGACCTACTTCCATGTTTTGCCGTGTAAGGTGCTGCGAGGGAATTCCTGACATGACAATGTGGGTTTCCTCCTCAGTGCCCTGAAAAGTCCAGCACCTTCCCTGCCATTGACAACAGAGGGAGAGTGGGAGACCAGTTACTTCCGGGGCTCGTGGGTTGAGGGAAAGACGGCCGGAGGAAGCAGGAACTTCCTCTCTCACTGGCAGAACCCTCGT
Source organism: Etheostoma cragini (assembly GCF_013103735.1). NCBI lineage: Eukaryota > Metazoa > Chordata > Actinopteri > Perciformes > Percidae > Etheostoma > Etheostoma cragini. The sequence goes on along the minus strand of NC_048418.1, from coordinate 23,184,972 downwards.
TTCCCCTTTTCAGTGTGTGATGAGTCAGCAGTGACATCAGGAGTTAATGTCAGGATTACCCTGCACCAGAGCCGCCCTGACACTGACCTGCACCCTATTGCCTTTCACATTTATAAGGTCAGTCAAATATTAAAGGACAATTCCTATCCAATTCTCTATCTTGAAACAAGCTAGCGCAAACCAGTAATTAGCTTAAAACGCTAGCCTTCTGGCCAGAGGGTAAAGTAAAATGAAATCTCAATTTCTATACCACTCACAAGCCTCAAAACAGCACCACACTTCCACGGTAGCACAATGAGGGACCCTACATGTATTTCAAAGGGGTCTGACGGCAAACAGAGTGAAAACATTGTAATTTCCCCTTGCAGGATTAATAAAGTATACATTATTATTATGATTTTTATTACATTGGTTGCTACAGCGGTCTCTTCATGCTTTGGCGCCCAACCTAGTGACAGTGTAACCCGGTTTAGCTCACAACGAAAAGTGTGCTAAGTTACCGTATGCAACACTTGAAATGCAATGATGCATCTTTAACGTATTTTCTGTCTGAGATAATATTCAATGCGACTATATGACCAAGTAACGATAACTCAATAATCAAGAGTGGGTAATACAGCACCATAAAGAAAAGATCCTTACGACAGCGGGTGTGGTAAAAATGTTTTAGTCCAAAGCGGCCGCTAGAATCAACACAAACTGAAAGTTACGTACAGCCATTTTAAATTATGCTGACTTTGTCTACAGTATCTCAGCATTTGATCTTCACTATGAATGCAGTACCCAGAAGGGGAATCCGAGCAGACCTTACCCAGGGACGAGGATCCAGCAGCCAGTTGTGTTCCTCACTGCTACACCCAGGAGGTCAGCCTGGCCTGCTGTCTTCCTCCTGGAGCTTACACCATAGTGCCCTCCACTTACCGCCCTGACTGCTCAGCACACTTCACCCTCAGCCTGGCTCGCAGAATACACAGGTTGGCTCTCTTTCTTTGTCTTAATCTTGAACTGAGAACGCAGATACTAGCTGTAGCTTCAGGTATTATTATTATTATTGTCAGAAATAATAATGAATGTATGTCTCTTTTAGGAAAGTGGTGAGAAGCCAGGAGAGGCTGGGAAGTACCATTCACGAGGTCAGTTAATTGAAGTAACCTAGCATTATGTAGTGCTAAAGGTGAAAAAAAGCGCAACACTAGCTGACAAATCTTCGTGATTTCATCAGGGTGATTTACAGAATCTGTACAAACACAAACTATATACTCTACAATAACTAGATAATCTTTATCAGTTATCCAATGAGCAATAGTCAAATAAATGGCTAAAGGACGCTGCACTTTTAACACAGAGATTTCAGAATAAAAGTGCACAGCCATATAGACCAAAGTTTCAAACCAATAATCAAAAAGATTCAGTCAAATATCTATCAAAAACGTGTTATTAGCTGCAGTCCTGTGGTAATGAAACTTTCTTGAGTTAGGTCCAAAAAAGCTCACACAATCAGATGGTAACGTGTTATGGAAGGTTGATGTAGTATGTTGTGGTCAGAGGGTGGCAGCACTGAATGATCGCTCTGTCTTGCTTTTGTCTCTTTCTTGCGGCAGATCTCTCACATCTCTGTGATGCAAAGCTAGTTCTCTGGGACTGTTGCTGCTTCACTGATGTCAGCTCACCTCCCAGTGCCTCTTGGCCCATGATGAAAGAACCAGTGCTCATCACCATCATCATCCACCCCCACCAAGGAGGCTGTGTGTGTGTGCCGAGCGCATGTACTGTATGTGTATGTATGTGTACCGCCAGTGACTGAGAAGGCAGGCAGATATAGTGGGAATGTGTGTGTCGGGAATGCTTGAAACCCCTTTATCCTGAACCGCTGAGGCTCAGGGCTGTTGGGCAGCCACGCACTCATCGGCGATTAGGACATCAGAAGTTGTCGGTGGGCTGGGCTGCTAATGAAGTATGACGGGACTGGCTGGTGTAAACAAACAGCCGCCATTGAAGAGGACCGCCGCCGCTCTTGCTCATTCACTCACTGGTGCGCCTGCCGGCCTAGAACAAAGGGCCCTCTCATGAAGGTCCTCACAGAGGCATAGGGGGCAAGGGGCGAGGGGATGGTCTCCGACAGCAGAGCCAACCAAACCACACCACACCATACCGTGCCATACCATGCCAGAGCTTTCCTCCCATCCCTCACCCCCAGATACTCTGCTCTTTACCTAGCTTGACTTGTTTTTCTCTTAGACACAGACAGGGTTTTCTCAGTATGTCATCAGCAAACGCGCTTACCGTCCGGACTAACACTAAAGTCAGACTGGACCTAAAAAAGTCCACTTTGTTCCTCCATCCTCACCCCCCAGCTCCCTTTTTGTCCCCCCAGACTCGGTCCACAGCTCTTCTTGGACCTGAACAGAGCCACGGTTTGAAGTTGCCGCAAATGCGGGCGGATGGGGGGGATGAAACGAGGGGTGCCGCACATCAGAGGAGGCTGGTTTAAATGAAGAAGCCGACAGTCCTTTTTGTGTTGTGTTTAAAATTTGTGTGTGAGGTGGTGTGTGCCTGCTTGTAGCCTCGTCTGTGTAAAAGTCATAGGGTTTGTGATTATTAATTGGAGCCAGTGTTACATAGACCTTTACAAAGCTATAATTAACTGATGAGAGTGGTACTGTGTATTTATTATGTTTGAAAGTAAGATTAATAAAATGTTAAAACATAAGTTGATGCTCATTAGTCCTATATTTTGTTGGGATTTTGTTTTTTTGTATATGTTAAAATTTGGTAAAAACTGGGGAAAGCTGTCACCCTCACGTTCATCACCACTGTCTAATCGACCAACATACTGCGTGCGCGTACACGTGCGTCCGCTGTGCGCGCCGCCGTTCCTGCGGAATTCAGGAGGCTGTGGTCCGACTCCGAAAGACTCTCACCTAGAAAATAATGAACAACAAATTTGACGCGTGAGTAATCAAAAGTTTCTGTGGAATATCTGCCAGGGAGTGGACCCCCTGTCGTGGCTGCAAGTTCACGGTGTAGCGTAACCATAATGAAGGCGCTTGCGTGTAAAAAAGAGAGGTGTGTCAGCTTTATTGCATGGTCCTGAATGCTCTGTGCAACACATAACGTTGGTCTTACACCCATATGAGAGCAATGTCCACACATAGGTGCATTTCCAACGAAGGGAAATAACAAAAGACATTACCAAGTATTTCATAGTAGAGGATATGCTGTGTTGTTAGCTGTAGCTTAGCCTAGCGGAAGGCTGACAGGGCCTTTTATCCTCGGTGTGGTAGTTGTTCAGAGGCGGGGGAATGTGCGCACTTTGTCGGTACAAACTAGACTCCCATGGCGCTAAAGTACATGCAGATAGTTAACAGTGTGTTGTAGTATATTCACGGTGAGAGTGGTTGAAGTGCAGATGTGTACGTGTACATCTTAAAAAGTCTACATATTTGGAGTTTATAGGTAAAAACCTCTCAGTTGAAAGTTCATTAGGTGTAACGTTACCTAGCTAATGCAGGATATCTTCATAACGTTGACTCAACACCTCTCTAAAACAATTAAAACTAAAAATGCACTTTCTCTATGTTTTTAACAGCATTCATTTTAGCAATGTAATAGTCCCCTTAATTTTAATGAACTCAGTGCAAGACAGAGCCATTTTTATTTTGCTTTCTGTTTCCAGTCTGAAAGATGATGACAGTGGAGACCACGACCAGGACCAAGGCTCACCGAAAGACAGTGAGAAGGAAAAAGCTGAAGACGAGGACAAGGAACAGAACATCTCCAAGAAAAAGGTATGCCTCTTTAAAAAGAAAAGAAAAAAGACTTGTGTCTGTGTTTGCAGCTTCAAAGTTAATTGTAAAGCTTATTCACTTTCTTGTTTTTTTTTTTGCAGATGGTGGTGCCAGGTGCAGGAGAGCACCCTCTTCAATACAACTACACCTTTTGGTACTCCAGACGCACCCCAGGGAGACCAGCCAGTACTCAGAGCTACGAGCAGAACATTAAACAGATTGGTAGCTTTGCCTCGGTAAATCACTTCTTATGACCTATTTAGATGGGGCATACAGTAGATAGGAACTGGACACTCTATTGCTTTTTTAAAGGTTTATCTAAAGTTCAGCATTCACTGTGTTACAGATAAGACATGTCACGGAGCATTAAGCAGACATGTTTTTCTTTTAATTAGCATGAATTAACATTGAACAATCAAACACAGAACATTTATCATAATCAACATATTGCACCACCTATGTTAAATGTTAAATAAAGTAATACAAAAAATGACTGAAAAATCCTCTGAAAATAGGACATTTCGCTGTGTGATAAGGAACATTCTAGCATTTATGTTATGAAAAAAACGTAAATATAATGATAAAAAGTTGTCACACCACACATTTAGCTAAATATTGCACATTCGATTAATCTTGATCTTCAAGATTAGCTATTTGCGTTCTTTCAAATCTCATTTTAATGTTTTACGTTTCCTGTCCTTCCCAAGGTGGAGCAGTTCTGGCGTTTCTACAGTCACATGATCCGGCCAGGCGACCTGACGGGCCATAGTGACTTCCACCTCTTCAAGGAGGGTATTAAACCCATGTGGGAGGTAGGTGCTCTGAGATATTGTACACTATAGAATGCATTTATTTATTTATAAGCAGCAAAGCTGCAAGGACCTTTATTGTTTTTGCCTGTCTTCTTCTTTTTCATCTTTTTCTTCCTAAGAAATTCATGCTCCCATGCACGAAAACTCACCAAACTCTGCACATAAGTCCAGTTCTATGCCCGACTCAATCAGTGCGATTTGTGTGCTAATTATCCTGATGGTGGCGCTACAACAGCTATCTTAATTTCAAAAAATTCATAACAAATCAACCACGCTACAACATCACAACTTCACTTCCATCACTCTACTTTTTGCAAAAAACGCAAAACTTCTTAAACCCTTTAACTCCCACAGTTTGGTTTCAATTGACACCAGATTTGGGGAACTTCTTCCGCAGACTGCCCTCCACAATCTTCAGTTTTTTGATTTATGAAAATCCTTGATCTTCATAGGAATAAATCACAACATTTGAAGATCATTGTAGGTGTGGTGTGCACAATTTCAGAAGTTTATCTCAAAATCTATCCATCTCGTCTACGCATTGCAGTTAAACGCAAAATAGAGCATCTTTAAACATCCGTTTGGCATTCGTTGATCTTTGTGAAAATAAATCACAGTCATCTCTATGTTGTCTTAACCAAGTACACAAATTCTCAGAATTTTCTAATGAGAAAATAATTTTTGTACAGCAGTTTAAAATTCAGCGTTTTCGCGCAAGCCTGCTCCTCGTCTACTAGATAATGGCTCCCCGAGATTAGAACCTGCCTACTGTGTCAACAGTCCAGAGTTCAAGCACCTGGTGTTGCAAGATGATCATACATTTATGATACATATGTCGTTTTTAGGATGATGCCAATAAGATGGGAGGGAAGTGGATCATCCGTCTGAGGAAAGGCCTGGCGTCTCGGTGCTGGGAGAACCTGATCCTGGCCATGCTCGGGGAGCAGTTCATGGTTGGAGAGGAGATCTGCGGGGCTGTGGTGTCCGTACGCTTCCAGGTAAAAAAGCAACACACACACACACACCTACCTGTTGTGCCAAGTCACTGCCTCCTTCAGTACACTCAGACATGCCTTCTCTGCTTTTGTTCTCCAGGAGGACATCATCTCCATCTGGAACAAAACGGCTAGCGACCAGGCCACCACAGCCCGCATCAGGGACACCCTGCGCAGAGTCCTCAACCTGCCTCCCAACACCATCATGGAGTACAAGACTCACACAGACAGCATTAAGTATGTATGTCTCTTCGTTTTGTTATTTTCTCTCTCTCTCTATCCCTCTCACACACACATAAATGTGTGCATGCTCACTAACGTTTCTCACAACTTACACAGATAGACGTTTGGTAATTCATATTTTGAATTACAATAATTCGCTTCTCAAGTGTGAAGATTTGCAGCTTCTAATTTGAATTGTTGGATGTAGATGAAACAGCAGTTTGTAGATGTCACTTTGGGCTCTGGGAACTAATGATTTTCAACATATTGTGACATTTTATAGAATAAAAATTCAAGTTATAACATTATAATCGATAATAAAGTGAAATGTTTTCTGCAGGGCTACTGGTATTACTCCATTACTTTTCTTTGGCACTCATGATTTACTAATGAAATCCTTTAATTAAAACATTCATAGCTATAAAATTAAAAAAGACACCGGATATTTACATTTTTGTTTGTTAGTGTGTCTGTTAAAAGAAGTACTCCATCATGTTTCATATGCTTTTGGAGTGAATTGATGCAGTTGGGATTCTCCCATTTGGAAAAAGGCTCAAATATCCAGACGCTTTGTTTATTTTGAATGATGATGTGCTGCATCCTTTGTTAACAGAGCATGGGAAGACTTCCATGGACTGGTGAATCCTAGTGGCGGACGTTAGCCCCTCACAGACGACCTCTGCAGGAGTAAGTACTGCTGCTACATTAGTTTGAAGTGAGCAAAATAGTCAGTCTCCGATGTACTTTGTGTCATGCCAACGTGTGTCTCTTTTTGTGGTGTGTAGGTGTGCGAATATGTGATGTGCTGGGGGATGACGAGTCTAGAGAAGAATTCCTCCATGTGGATTGGCACTGTGTAAGACGAAGACAGAGCAAAAAGTCAGGATCAGAGGCAAGAAGACCAATTGCGTCTTTGCGTCAAATTGGAAATGAACCGAAAAGCCTGTCAACAGAACACTGAACCAAGCCGAAGAAAGAAAAAATGCGTTATTTTTAATCAACCAGAGAAGAAAGAAAGAGCCTCCTATTGTATTTTTTATTTTTAATCATGCGAGTTATGACATCTGTTAACTTGGCACCAGAGCAAGGCCATGTGACTAGTGTTTGCTGATCTGGCCGTTAGCTGTTAACAAAGTGTACTTGACAAAATACAACAAAACAAATCTGTTATTTAAACTAGATCAGCTCGTGTTGCTTTGCATAACATCACACATCCTGCTGTTAAAAACGAATCTGTTTTATTGGGACTCAAACTGGGTTGCAGCTAGATGTTATTTTATTACAGTGCTGAATTATAACTATAATTCCTCTGGTCATTTCAAACTAGAACGATAACTATTAATATTGTGTATGATGTATTTGTAAATACAGTCTACTTAAAAAGATCACTTAAGTGAATCAGGAATGATTCTCTATCTGGGAGCTGGAGGTTGGATCCCAAAGGATGAGGACCATCCTGTGCTGGGCAGGTTGTAGAACCGGCATCGTAATAATGGACTGAATCACTGTGCCTGGCCTCGAGCCCAACCCCAAAACCAGTTTTTCCTGTTTTGTCTTTATCCCACCTTTTAAAGAATCCAAGGGATGGGCTCTGCTTTAATGTCCTCAAAGGAGTATAGGAGTCCTGAAACACTGACCTTCACTCCCTTTTCCATTTTGTAGAAAAAGAAACAAATGAATCTGGGCCCAGGGTCAGGGTCTGTTACCGTTTTTTTTTTAATCAATTCCTCGGGAGCATTTTTGGGAACCATGTCAAGAAAGCACCTATAGTGTAATGCTACCCGTAATTGGTGGTGCGATGATGGGTACAGGTGTGTGTGTGTGTGTGTGTGTGTGTGTGTGTGTGTGTGTGTGTCAAACACTGCTGGATGTACACCTGATGAATTATAGCAATAAATGTCAAATATGCAGCTGCTGCTAAAGCTTGTACAGTGTCATTAGCCGTCTCTTGGACTACGAAGTGACTCGGCTGGTGTTCCTCATTAGTCGCAGCCCACTTCCAACGTCTTGATTGATCCTTTTCATTAGTCAGCTCATTTCAAAGAACATGTAATTCTGTAGAGGAAATGGTAAGAAAAAGAAAAAAAGGTGAGCTGGTCAGTGAGGGATTTCTTTGTGTTTTGCTTTGGTAACACTGCAGTAAGGTACACAAAAAAGGGGAGTTACTGTAAAGGGTAACGAATGATTAGTTACCCTTTTTTGGAAGGGTAGTTACTTTTTCAGATAGGTAGATACTCCTTTTCAAAAGGGTACTTACCCTTTTTCAGAAAGGTAGTTATTGTTTTTCTGAAGGGTAGTTATTGTTTTTCAGAAGGGTAACACAAAATGATTTACCCTTTTTCAGAAGGGTAGTTACCCTTTTTCAGAAGGGTAACGCATGATTAGTTACCCTTTTTCAGAAGGGTAGTTACCCTTTTTCAGAAAGGTAACGCATGATTAGTTACCCTTTTTCAGAAGGGTAGTTACCCATTTTCAGAAGGGTAACACGTGATTAGTTACCCTTTTGAAAAAGGGTAACTAATCATTCGTTACTCTTTCAAAAACAGCTACTACCCTTCTTTGTGTACCTTATTGTAAAGTGTTACCAACCTTTATTTCACAGCAAACACATTAAAGAACAAGGAATGCTGAGTTTCCTGCTGCAGTCCCAGTAAACCATGACCGTAGCATGCACAACACCTGGACCCTGAAACTGAAGCAGCTAAATGATGTAAAACAATGTTAACCTCTGCTGTACCTTCTGTGAAAAAGGCCTAATTTAACACAACAAAACAGTATCTTCCTGCAAGAGTTCTAATAGAACTTCATATACTTACCAACAAGAAAGTGGCCGCCAGCAGCAGCAGTTTATTGCGCGATTCCATATTCCGCGGCACTGGACAAGTAATGAAAAGTCCAAATAAAATGTTAAAATATAATACAACAGTGGTTCATGGGTGGGGGGGTTTAACTTGTAAACACAGGTGTAAGTCACTTATTTTCATTTGCACTACAAAAAAGATAAGTGAGAAGTAACACATCATATTCTTATGTCAATCCAATTCTTATTGACTTTATTTTGTACTCCAAAGGGGGGCGTGACAGGAGAGGTTTGGGAACCACTTCAGGAGGAATTGGAAATCTTATATTTTATTTATTTTTAGACACAACTCACCCTCCAAGCCAAAGTATTCATGGTCCATGTTATGTTCGTCATTGAAGCCAGGCCATTTCTTCCATATCGTTCCAATCTTCTCGCCAATGTTAGAGACAATCTGGCGTGTGATTGAAAGCAAAATCTAGTAAATGAAATACACTTGTATGTTTCATTTTGGGTTGATTAAATGTTCTACCTGGAGCTGCTGGTTGGACAAGCAGCGGTATGGACAGCAGGAGCCCTGGATCCGGAAGGTCAAGGCTCCTTCTGAATCACACACTTCCAGGAGAGGGGTGAACATGCTCCACCTGAAAAAAGCCAAAACGCAACTTTACACATTTCCTTACATAATTGTGCAATAAGCAACCTGGCAGATACACTGGCCAGTACTTCACACATTGGCGCAGCCCAGCCTTGATGCTTGGTTGATCCCATTTTCAGCTGTCATGATTCTGCAGCACCAAAACCCTTGTTTGCGTGGTGACGGAAGAGTTCAAACTGGGGCATTCTTTATTCGTGCACAATTGAGAGAATACAGTATTTATACCAAGTAGATCTCTGGTCACCGAAACCTCTGCCAGGTCAGTCTTAATTGGGGACAACTTCATCGAGCGTTGCTCCTGGAAAACTCTAAATTCGACACACAAAGGCACCCACCCCAGCTAACCCTGGAGTCAGATTCAGGCCAGAGGAAGAAGGAGGTATTTTGGGTTGACTACAGGAGACTGGGTGCCACCATTTTTCCCATTAGCCAACATTCACATTAGGAGGGATGTGGCATTCCTTCCCTCCCATGTAGCCCAGCGCAGCTCTGTCTGTGTGTCTCAGTCCAAGCAGCTGTTTTGTGCATTAAGTCTCCCAGGATTAGACTACGCCCCAGCTGGGCGGAACAATAAAAGCTCTCAGTGCTATTTAGAGACCGGCCTGAGTCTCTACGGTGGCTCAGGCTGGGTGGCCAGAGGCTGGGAGTGACATGGAAAAAGACTCACTTGGCAAGCTGTTCAGTCTGAGAATGTAAAGTATTAAGATTGCTGCTATAGTGTTCTGATAGTGGGGGTTAAAGGGTTCATTCACGCAAATAAATTAAAATATGATACATTAAATTTGAAGTATTTTAACAGCAACATCTCTCAAAACTTAGATTACGTATTTAGTTACTTAATAGTGGGATTTCTGTTGTCTCTTTTTGTAATTTCAGAGAAACTAATCCTTTTAATTAAGGGTTTTGAGTATTAATATGTAAGTTTTAACAACATACTATTTTATGTAGCTTTGGACGACACACTATAATATCAGTTTTTATTTCATTTTTCATGACATACTACACTATGACTTTAGATATGACTTTTTATGACATGCTTTACTCTGACTTTTAATGACTGTCATGACATACTAGAACTTGTTTATGTCATTTTTTATGACTTTATGACATACTATACCACAACTTTTATGACGTTTTGCTACATGCTATACTATGATTTTTTATGACTGTTATGACATAGTATACTATGACTTTTTATGACTAGTATGACATACTATAGTATGACTTTTTTATGACCTTTTATGACAATAGTATGGCTTTTAATTAATATTTAATAACATACTATGCCATGATTTTTTATGACTGTTATGACGTACTATAGTATGACCTTTTAGGACTTTTTATGACTGTTATGACATACTATAGTATGACCTTTTAGGACTTTTTATGACTGTTATGACGTACTATAGTATGACCTTTTAGGACTTTTTATGACTGTTATGACATACTATAGTATGACCTTTTATGACTGTTATGACATACTATAATATGACTTTTTGTGACTTTTTATGACCAACTGTTCTTTTCACCACTGTTACAGTCCAGGTTCAGATTCAGACTGCCGTACCTCTGACACACGGTGCCAACCAGATGTTTTTGAGGTGTGTAGGCCCTGATCTCCATCAGGCAGCAGCCGAGGCAGCAGGCGTCCACCCTAAGGGGCCTTTCAAAATAAAAGACCTGCCGGCCCTGACAGTCGAAGCCCTGCAAAGAACACGCCCGGGCTGGACCGCAACACTGTAGGCACACACAAGAACTCTCTGACAGGGGGGGGGGAGATCAAGAAAAAAAAAAACATTTTAACTTACTCTTTCTATGAAATGCAGATACATGTTCTAAGTTAGAGACCAGTACCTTCCATGGCCACAAATAACTGGGACCTGTTTCCTGTGGTGATGCTGTAAATCCTCCTGGGAACACACTGTGGACCTACAGAAGATAAGCGGTATTGTTTTTCAAACAGACACTTATTGTTTTTTACACACAAATACACACAATAATCCCTCCTACTCGCCTTGCAGCTCTGGTCTGGCAGTGATATGTATCTGACTGACTGTTTCCAGCACCGACATGAAGTGGGATCCTGCTGCACCTCCAGGCCGCTGCTCCTCCATCCCCAGTCTGCTCACTTTTCCTGGTGACTGCGTGTAGTAGTTCTCCATCTTCCTCCCAGGAGCCAGACCTGACACCTGCTCACCAGAGTCTGGAAAGTGGCGTTTGGGTCCAGGTGAGTGACCGTCGCACTCACATGAGGGCCCACAGCGGTTCTGGAAAGCTCCGAAGATCATCTGGATGTGCTTCTCTCGTTCCAGTCCACCATAGGGAAGAGGCTGATTGGTCACCGCTGACATGGTTTCAAACTAAAGATACACGTGGAGTTAGCAATTTCATAACAATGATAAACAGTCGGACTGACTCTCCTGTCCTAAGCTATATTCTTTTTGGACATCCTTTTTGACACCCACTCTGTAGTCCTTAATGTCCCTATGTCCCCATGCCCCATGATTGGTACATTTGGTGTGTCTCCTATTGTAGGAAGATTTATGATTCTGAGCCAACGGTAGTCCCCTTGACCCAATTTTCCATTTGATTTTAAAATTTTTAATTTTAATTTTAATTTTAATTTTAATTTTAATTTTAATTTTAATTTTAATTTTAATTTTAATTTTTTTTCTTCATTTCTTTATTTTTCATTTTACTTTACTTTATTTTATTTTATTTTTATTTTCTTTATTTTCTTTATTTTTTTTGTTTTCATTTTTCATTTTATTTTTTGTATTTTTTATCGGTGGGAAAGTATGTTTTTTTTGTTCTTTTAAAAAAAAAGAAAAAAAAAATTCTAACCTGCTACCCATTGTTATTCCCAATACAGCCTGTAATAATGTGCGAGGTTTGACCAATAAATATGCTTTCGGAAAAAAAGAAAAATAGAAATCATGTGCAACAGGTGTGTGTGTGACCTGGGTCAAACGTCACTTTACAGATGTTATTGTTAGGCACCAGAATGGTGCGACACAATAAACCAGGATGTTGTCAGTTACATACAAATATATTGTAAATTGGCAGTATTTGAATTGACAAGGAGTGTAATAACTTCCAGTCCAGGCATTGTGTGTTTTTCTAAATATTACATTTGCAGAATAAAGTAGATCTAGTCTTACATGCTATGACAACAACAAGAAATGTATTTACTTTGAACAGCAGTTCCATATTTTGTGTCAACACTGTAAAGGGATTGCTTTAATCTCATTGCACAGGTACTTGTGTATAATGACAATAAAGGCATTCTATTCTATTCTATTAAAAGAAAATCATTAATTAAAGGTCCATTAATGATCCATGCAATTGTAGTTTTGACACTAAAGTATAAAATAAAATAAAAACTAAATGGAAAATGGTTGTCTTTGTTTAAAATGAAGGCTTACAATTCAAAACAATTGATATTTAATTGAACTCTTGATTTTACCAGGAACACAAGAAGAAAAACAACTCCCCCCCCCATGACTTAAGGTCCCTAACAGCCATCTGCAGGTTTAGACAGATCTATGGGACCGATATAAACAGCAGACCCTTTAAAAAAAATCAAAGTCATCCCAGCCGCCAGCCTCAGCCTCCTTCTTATTCACGTCACACACACACTCAGCTTACACAGTTTGGTCTCATTCTGCAGCTGCATGCACAACAAAGTACCAAATACCCCATCTTCGTGTACTGCATATAGACAGTGGTTGGTAAAAAAGTACAACAGGTGACCACACGGTTTACATAACCCTCGCAGAAGACAGAAAATGGCACAATAGAGCATTCGAAGTATCTTGCTTACCATCTGTGGTCAACCGGACTCTGGAGGATTACTTTGATAATCTAAGTGTCCATGAGGCATCATGATGATGGGGTGATCTTCCTCACCCCCTCTGTGTGTTTGTGTGAATATTCACATAGTTATGTTTGACTTTGTGAGTATGTGGGTGTGTCTTTTGTCCCCTGTGTCTCACCCCCCTGACTCTGTTTCCATCCCAACAAGCCGGATCTACCTTTTGTTGGACTAGAAAGGCACCACTCAGCCATGTAATTGAAATCCTGCTTCCAGAGGTGGGGGGGGGGCTGGGCTGTGGTTCTGAGTTTCGTGGGTAACCTGGGAAGGGACACTGTTTTCTATGTGCCTCAAAAAAGTGTCAAAGACTGGATTTAGACATTTCTGAGAGTCATCATAAGATTACAGTTGTATATTTATTGATAAAAGCATTCATTTGGCACATTTGTCTGTTGTTCACTGTTACACGTCGGATCAACAAATTTCTCATGTAGTTTATCATGATGGCCTTGAATTTAATCAAAATCAACAGAAATGAGAAGTCACTTAATGTTAACCGTCCTGTTGTCCTCGGGTCAAATTTGACCCCTTTAAAAAATGTCTATATCTGAAATATGGTTTTTTTTTTAACCACATTACAAAAAAAATGGATTGCAAATCCAATTGATCACTTTCATTCCTGACTAAACTCATCTGTATGTTACTCTGATCTTAACTATTAGTCAAAATAATTCATAATATCTGCTTTTGTAACTCAAATATTAGGTATAATTCTAAATAAATGAGAGTTATTGAACATGAATTCCAAAAAGTAGTAAAACTGCTAAGGTGGTGTTAGTGAAAACTTTAAAAAAAGTCTGAAAAAGCGCCCAAAATTTCAACTTTTGTTCCGTTTTTTACCCGGGAGGACAACACAGAGGTTAAAAAACTGAGCTGGGAACAGGAACATACCCTTGCATTTCTTAAAATATCATCAACCTCCATATTAGTCCCAGCTGATACCAGCTGTATGCATCACCATGGATCAACATCTGTGCAGTGGATCCTTTATTACCACGAACAAGCCTGTTTGAGCGACCTCTGTCCACAGATCCCAGATCTTCTGGGACAGACGCCGTCAGAGTCCCACTTCGATTAAAGTAAAGCGATCTGGAGATTTTCTCCCGGTTCACCCCAGGTAGTTTGCTCCTGTCCCACTTTCAGTAAGATCCGTGAGGTTGTTCATTCGAGGAAGATACTTCTTCGGATCCCCGAGGAAAGGCTCGGAGGGAGGCTGGTTGAAATGGCCCATCAGGAAGATGCCGATCGTACCGATAAAAAACACAGACACCATGACGATGAAGCAGGCCCTGTCGATCACCCGGGCCACCAGAAACCACTCTTCATTCTCCTGGGGGTGGAAGAAAGACTGGAGATTATCCCCGTTAGGATTTTAACCCTGTGGAATATAAAAATATAAATCTTACATTCTGGAAGTTGTTCTGTTGCCTTGCAGTCTCAGCTATGTGGTTGCAGGAGGCCACACACTGCTTCAGCTGGGGAGAGGCCTGGGCCAGGCTGGCACTGACCTGCTCAGCTGTACCCCCCTGGAGCCCATCATCTGTGTAGAAAACACACCAGATACTCATGATGTGGGAAATGTCCAGAAACACCATGTTGTGACAGGATGAGACAACGGGAAATATTAGACAACGTCTGGTCATTCCTAGGTTTACAGGCCAGGGGAGGAGAACGTTGAGCCAGACTAGTACCACACCTGTTCATGTGGGATCATGTGTGTTTGTTTGGGTCCCTCTAGGGCAGGGGTTCCCAAAACTTTCAGCCCACAACCCCCAAAGTAACGGTGCAAGTGACTTGCGACCCCCCCACTGTAAACGTATTTAGTCATTGCGCGCGACCGCGCACGCACCATGGGCGTATCCAAACACGAGCATATTGACAACACAAAATAACACACAAACTAACACAACAGTTTTATCTTGTGTTCAAATCGTGGCTAACATACGCTGTTTCTAATCGTTTTTAAAATCTTATTTTATTTCTGAAAATCAACTTGCGACCCCACCTCTCTGGCTCGTGACCCCCCTGTGGGTCCCGACCCCCACTTTGGGAATCACTGCTCTAGGGTACGAGGGACCGTCTCCTTTTGGAGGTCGGTGGAAACAGGGTAAAGAGACCTGACGCATACACACAGCATACTTCCCAGAGAGAGAGAGACACTCAACTAGGTTTTATGTGAGCATCTTTCGTTTTGGGGTCATATCTTGACAGTTCGAGACCCTCAGAGTTAGGACAGCGCTACACTGTAACTGTACCTAATTTCTCGTTGATCAAGATTCCATTACATGCTTTTGTGTAAGCGGGGTGTCTGTAGGGAGTTGGGTGGGGAACCGGAGGGTCGCTGGTTCAAGTCCCCATGCGGACCAAAGTACAGAGTGTGGATTGGTGGCTGGGGAGATGCCACTTCACCTCCTGGGCACTGCCAGGTGCTCTTGAGCAAGGCACCGTACCCCCCCCCCCCCCCCCCCCCCCCCCCCCCCCCCCCCCCCCCCCCCCCCCCCAACCACTCAGGGTGCTGTTCCAGCTGGGAGCTCATTCACTCTGTTATCTCTCCATTTGTGCATGAATAGGTCCTGAGCGTGTGTGTGTATTTCAGCCCTTTTTTGCAGTGATACTTACCAAGTGTACACAGAGTGTAAATTGTAATATCCCCCCTGGGGATCAATAAATAGTATAAATTATTATGAATAGAAGTCTCCCGATCCATCATGTGTCCACAAGTCAAGCTGCCCCTGAGTTTTTCTATTAAACCCGTTTGTGTTGCACTTCGACATGCAAACTCATCCAAACACTTACGTAGCTTCTCTAACACTGATTTGATCAGTCCGTTTCTTTCTTTGAGTCTGGCGAACATGAGTTCAGATCGAGCTGTCCTCGTGGAATATTCCTCTGCCTTGGTGATGAGCGTCATGGAGCTGCGGCGTCGGCGGGGGACCAGGAGCAAGCCGTTCCTTTCTGTAGCCCTAGTTTCCCCGTTTCCAGTTTCAGAAGCTCTGACACCGTTCGGTATCCAGGGTCGCATCTGCATCCTCAGCAGCCGAGGTAGGATGTTTAAGAGAATCTGAAGAGGACACAGGGTCAAAGGGTAAGACCTGTGTTCCAGTTAGACCATGTTCATTCAGTGGCTTCTCAATGGAAATTACATTTACAAAGCAGTTTGGTCTGGACACACTCTCACCTTTCGGACTTTGTCGGTCATTATGTGAGTGTTTGGGGTTCTCAGGGAAACGTTGAGGACTATCACACAGTTCATCACCACCATGGTGGTCACTGACATCACAAACATCAAATACCTGCAGGCAAAAGTTCGTTAGCCACATCTTTATCTCTCTTCAGATCAGCTGAGCTCTAAGAGTGATCGCACAAACTTACTTTCCGATCAGAGGCACCGCCCTCGAAGTCTCTGGAACCTTTTTAGCGATGAGGAAGAGGAACACAGTCTGGCCCAGAAGAGTGGCGACAGACATGGTGCACTTCTGTCCACCCGCTGCAAACCAATAATAAATCAGGGTTTGTGTTGATGAAGAACATGTTTTCATGACTTACTGTAACCCAGTGGGGCCAGACCTCTGTCTTGGAGGTCTGGAGAAAATCACGATGCTGAGATCTGAGGTTTCTCCTAACAACAATTGATGTCCCTTTTCTGGTATCTTTTGTCCAGACTTGGACAAAGTTGATGTGACAGAGGTCTAAGATTGTACAGTAGATAAACAAAGTGAGAAAAAAAAGACCTTTGGCAGGTAAGAAGTAGACGAGGAGTCCGAGGGAGGAGAAGAGCACACATGGAGCGATGATGTTGATGACGTAGAAGAGGGGCTTTCTCTGGATGATGAGGAAGAAGACCACCTCCTGGTACTCCAGCTCATCCTTGGTGTACTGAGTGTTGATCACCGTCTTAGCCGGCCTGTGTTTGATGGCCCACTCTCCATTTTCTTACAACATAAACCAAATTTGATTGACATTTTGCTACATTAAGATAATCGTTGTGTTGTTTTGAACAGTTGTTCAAAATCTATACCTGTAAAGGCCTCCGGGTCAATGTCCACCCACTCTAGCGTGTGGTTGTCCTCCTCTTTGAGGACCAGTTTGATCTCGTTGGCGCTGTAAGTCTGCGAGCTGGACACAGGGAGACGACATAATGTCATGACAACAAACAAAGCCATAGACTTTGGACGCTTGGCACAGCATTGCTGAGTCCTTGAAATCAATGCTGTAGTCTTTTCTTTTGTTTGGGTGTGTGACTGGTCCCTTGTCTTGTGTCTGTCTGTGTGTGTGTCTGTTTGTGTGTGTCTATGTTGTTTTGTCTCCCTCCCTCCCTTCCTGTGTTTCCTCTCTCTGTGTTTTTGTTGCCCTGGGATCTGTTCTTATGTCCCAGTTTGTTGTTTGTAACTGTCTGTGAATCTGTTGTTTTCTGATATTATGCTTGTATACTGTATACAAAATTTAAAATTTAAACTTTCATCACAAAAAAAAACAACACAACCATCTAATCCCTTTTACAAATAAGCGTAACAAATTAAAATGTTACCCCTGATTGATTTTATCACTTTTTATGACTACTATGATTCATTTTGACATACTACAGTGTACTATGACTTTTTTATCACTTCATTGGACATAGTGCAGTATACAATGACTTTTTTGGACACACTATACTAGGACATTTTTATACTTCTTTTTCAACATACTATACTGCGACTTTTTTGACATACTGCAGTATCCTATGACATTTTATGACTTTTTCCGACATACTACACTATGACTTTTTAAACATACTTTACTATAACCTTTTTCGACCTACTATACTTTTATTTTTTATAACTTTTTTCAACATACTATTCTGTGTCTTTTAATCCCGTGACTTCTTTAAACCTATTTTGACTCTTGACTTTTTCACTATATTTATCTGTCTCCAACATTAAGGCCATGTCCGTAGCTCAGTCTGTTAGAATACTGTGTGGGGGGGGGTGTTTGAGGTTGGGAGTGGGATTCCTTATTGTTTTTTAAGTGAGAGGTCCAGAGAAAATGACCACTCTACTGTAGCTTTTTATTACGTGTATCAACATAATATACTATGTCTTGTCACTACCTTTTTCAACATACCATAATTTTTCCATGACTTTTTTTGCCAAAATACTATGACTTAATGTCTGGATCGGTCTATAAGAAGACTGTTCAGGGTGTCTGAGGTTTTGAGTATGATTCACATCAAATACTTTTCCTTTTCCTATCCTTTTTTATGTCAGATATCCAGAAGAAAGTCACACAATACTGTAGTTTTTCCATACCATATTTCCATACTACATTTCCACACTATGTTTCTATACTTCTTCTATACTTTTTCCACGTACTACACTATGAGTTTTCATTACTTTTTTCAACCTCATATACTATGACTTTTTTGACATACTATACTATGACTTTTCATGACTTTTTTCATCATTCCATAATATCCCTTTTTCCACATACTATACTATGACTTTCACTTATCATGACTTTTTTAATCATACCCGTAATATCACTTTTTCCGTACTATATTTCCATACCTTTTCCACATACTACACTATGACTTTTCATGACTTTTTTCAACCTCATGTACTATGAATTTTTTGACATACTCTACTGTGACTTTTTTTCATCATTCCATAATATCCCTTTTTCCACATACTGTACTATGACGTTTCATGACTTTGTTTCATCATACCATAATATTACTTTTTCAGTCCTTTTTTGGAAGTCTTCTCCAGCTCAGTCTGTTGGGAGACTGGTTGGGTGTCTGAAGTTGTGAGAATGATTCTCACAGAGTGCTAATTATTTCTTGAATCAGCTGTCCATAGCAAAGTCACACTATATCATGACATTTTTTGACGTACTACACTATGATTTTTTTTAACCTAAATTGACTTCTTTTCTAGCTCAGTCTGTTGGACTGGTTGGGGGTGTTTGAGTGTTTGTCTTTTTTTTCCTAACTTTCTTCAACATACTTTACTATGACTTTTTTATAACTTTTTTCAACGTACTATCCTATGACTTTTTATAATTGTTTTTACTATGTCATACTATGACATTTTATGAGGTTTTTCAACATACTATAATATGACTTTTTTTGGACATATAATCTTTTTCAACATACTATACTATGAATTTTCGTGACAATTTTTTTAACATACAATACTATGACTTTTTTTATGACTTTTTGTCAACATACTATAATTAGACTATTAATGACTTTTTCAACATACTATATCAGGTCTTTCTTTGACATACTATACTAGGACTTTTTATAACTTTTTCTGACATACTATACTGTAACATTTTTTGGCATACAGTGTAACATGACTTTTCATGCCTTTTTTCAACATACTATACTATAACTTTTAATGACTTTATTTGACAAAATACTATAGTATGACTTTTTTTGACATAATCGACTCTGTGACTTTCCATTACTTTTTTTGAAATACTAAACTATGACTTTTTTATGACTTTTTTCAACATACTATACTATAACTTTTTTTCACCGTACTAAACAATGTACTATACTACTAGACCTTTTCATTAATTTTTTGGGCCCATAATACTAGCTTACCTTCTTCTTACGTAATTATGGCAACAATCCAGTTTGGCTTTAACATTTTAGTTTTTAACCTTTTCTTCAGGAAATGCCTTTCCTAGTTTAAAAAATTTATTTCATTTAATGAATAACTGAGTTTAACCCTCATGTTGTCCTCGGGTCAAATTTGACCCACTTTCAGTTTTTTTCATCATAAAAAAAAAAATGGGCCTTTGAAATAAACTGAAAATGTCAACATTACAAATGTCAAATAACTTTGGAAAATTTTTTTTTTAAAAAGCACCCGCAACATTGAAAAAGTGACATAAATGTTAGAAAAAGCAATAATGGTGTTGACAAAAAAAATTTTTTTCATAGTTGACGGGAAGACAACGCAAGGGTTAAATGACATTTTACCTGACAAGGTAGTCAAAGTTCAATTTCAAAGCGTTCTCTATACTTTCAGGGTATAGCAGGGGGAAAAGAATGAAACTCCTGTACTAAATCAAATATGTTTTAGCTAAAACCTGTGAAATTTAAAAAAAGTTTTCTTTTTTTCAAATTGCTTGAATCAGCTTCTAAACTCCACCTTGTGTAATTTGTGTTAAACTGTAAATTGTCCTTGTCGGGTTGGTGGTTAAAAAACAAATTCCCAGAAACCACTGAAGACATGACCTCTGTGTTCTCAATAGTACGTTATTGGTTGTGCTAGACAACACATTTGTGAAATACATGGTGAATTGAAGGTGCTTTATAATAGATTTGTAATATAAATAGCAATGTTTACTGCTCCAGTCATCAATCCCAATGACTGGCCAACAGGTGTCGTCTCTACTCACCGGAAGACCATGGTGCAGTTCTGCCAGTCAAATGGAAAGTAGTTGACAGTGATGGCACAGGCACTGCGGTAGATTGCAGGAGGCAGCCAGTACACACAGCCATCAGGAGACACCAGAGCATTGCAATAAAGGGCCACCTCAAAATGTCCGTCCACACTGTCCACAGGTAAGACCAGAGGAAAACACACACAGACACATTGTTTCTTCATTCTACATACTTATACATATATATATATATACTTTTTTCAACATACTATACTATGACTTTTTAGAACTTTTTTTGACATACTATACTATGACATTTGATGAGGTTTTCAACATACTTTAGTATGATTTTTTTACTTACTATACTATGACTATTTTCAACATACTATCCCATGACTTATAAAGTTTATGACATACTATACTATGACTTTTTCATGACTTTACATGACATACTATATTATGACTTTTTATACCTTTTTTTGACATACTATACTATGACTTTTTATAACATTTTTGACATACTATACTATGACTTTTTATAACTTTCTTTGACATACTATACTATGACTTTTTATAACTTTCTTTGACATACTATACTATGACATTTCATGAGGTTTTTCAACATACTGTAGTATGACTTTTTTGACATACTATACTATGACTTCTTCATTACTTTTTTTGACATACTATAATTAGACTTTTGTATGACTTTTTTCTACATACTTTACTCAGATTCTTTTTGACATACTATACTATGACTTTATAACTTTTTGGGAAATACTATACTATGATATTTTAATTACTTTTTCAACATACTACACAAGGTCTTTTTTGACATACTATACCATGACTTTTTCCTGACTTTTTTCAACATACTATAACTTTTTATGACGTTGACAAACGTTTTATGACGTTGACAAACCATACTATGACTTTTTTAACATACTATATATATACTTATGGTACTGTATGTATACACAATAATAAAGCTGCAATTGGTACAGTAAAAACACAAAAATGATTTTCTGGTGGAGTATGAACACTTATGCCTACAGGAAGTGACAAAACAAAAAATTCACTGCAGGCTAAAACTAGTATTAGTGCCTCGCATCCTCCGCCATCCAGTCCAGTTGCAGTTTACATCCATGTCTGTCCAGACACATATGATGCACATGTACCAAAGACTTTTACGGAATCTGATAAGAACTTTCAAATGTATTGTTTGAAAACCTTGAAGCTTCACACACATCGTCACAAGATCTATCCAACCATCACAGTTTCAAGGTGTGCACCCAAAATTGGTGTCACCAATTCAAATAGTAAATATGATCGAAAAAATGTCATCACTTCATCAATGTATCTTATCAGACGTTTGTGTGAGAGGTTGTAATAATAAGTGTATGAATTCTTGTTGTGGCCACAAATGTGTTATGTGAAGTCACAGAGACTTTTAAAATTTGACCACTATAATCTAATCAGTTCCTTATTGAGTCAAAGTGGACGTTTGTGACAAATTTGAAGAAAAAGCCCAGTCGTTCCTAAGATATCACATTTGCGACAGACAGATGGACGGACAACCTGAAAAGATATTGGCTATGGCTTGGGCTCATACTCATTATTGTAATCTACACAGTGCCGTTATGGACATATTGTGGAATAATGCTTCTGTCATGCGGTTTAAGCTCCTTAACTTTAGTCACTGCTTATGATAAGTTGTTTGGTGAAGGTATGAGTGGCTCGTTGGCTGAGACCCAACATGGTGTTGAAATGTGAAGGTTGTTGCACGCACTTGTTCTCCAGTATGATGTCTGGCAGCCAGATGCTCTTGGAGGGGACCCGCATCTGCGAGGTGATGTTCCCATACAGAGCTGATCTGGGTGGCTGGTCCCACCTGAGCCTGTAGTCACACCATTGCTACACACAGACAAACTCTGGGTTTAACATCCTTGCAAAGCGGATCAAAAACAGTCCAGCAGTGTGTGTAAGGTTACCATTTCTATCCAGACGCTTGTTGTCAGAGCCTCCTCCTTTTCATTCTAAAGAGAAATAGTTTGGTAAGCGATGTGGACTATCAGGCCCGAGCAGCCACTGGCGCTAACCAAAGTCACCGGACTGAACGTCACTCACCAGAGAGATGAGGTTGGTAAGCGTCATCTTGATGTCGACCTGAGTGATGTCACCACTGTTTTCCATGGGCCGGACGTTCTTGTTGTAACCCTTCATCAAATCCTTGAACAGTTCCCCTTCAAGGTTGAGTGCTGATACTGCAAGAAAACATGAGAGACTAAAGCTAAAGCTTAGTTTTTGAAGGGACACAACATCAAACATATTAAGTTCAGTTAGTCACGAAAAGCTCTACTCAGTCTGTAAAAAGTTCAACAGGTCAGCAGGATTATCTCAGTTTGGGCTTGAGACATTTACAAAACGCCCACATTAGAGACAGGACGTGGGAAGTTTGAAAGACGTAGGCATTGAGGAGGAGTTCTGATTATTTAAAAAGTCAGGATATCTGCCGCTGCTCCTTCACGTCAAAAGGAACCAGTTGAGGTGGTTTGGGCATCTGGTAATGATGCCTCCTGGGGGCCTCCCTAGGGTGGTGTTCCAGGCAAGTCCAGCTGGGAGGAGGCCTCGGGGAAGACCCAGGACTAGAAGGAGAGATAATGTCTACAACCCGGCCTGGGAACGCCTCGCGACCCCCCAGTCGGAGCTGGTTGATGTGGCTCGGTGAAGGGAACTTTGGGGTCCCCTGCTGGAGCTGCTGCCCCCATGACCCGATACTGGATAAGTGGATTAAGATGGATGGATGGATGGATGGATATCTTAGCTTTTGCTACTTTAATTCTGACCATTATTGTCGAATCTGCCTTTTGTGGGTCCCTTGACCACACTGTATGTACAGTAAGTGCAGCATGTATGGAGTACCCTGCTCAATTTTCTCTCATATAATGTTCACGAGTGGATGATCTTTTTAAATCCAGGTTCCAGTTTGATTTCCAAGGAGACTTTTTGTTGGAATACATCAGGACAGGAATAAAAAGGAACATCCTTTCAGTGTAATTCAATTAAATACTATTAAAACAAGCCAACCCTATACCTGTCTGATTAGCTTTGAGGTACATTTGGCAAACTTAATAACCACAAACAAATGTTGCTTGGTTGGTGTCTAGCATTACATTGTATCCGATGTCACATTAAACACCTGATGGTCTCCTAAAATAAGTGTGAAACCAGAATCAGCACTACAATTTTTGTGTGATTAAGCAGAATGACAAGGCTGTGCACAAGGTACATGGTCCAGCACTACAAATTAAGTCTGATTTCGCAACATTGTACAAATGCCCTGTCAAATAATGCACAGCAATTCAGTAACAATATATATTTACAAGAAATTGATTGTTTCACTCTTTACTGAATCTGTCTCAAAAAATGTAAAGAACAGCGCCATTTGGTGCAATGCAACCTTTAAAGTATTATGAAAATTGTGGCTGTGAGAACGCAAACATGATGTGTAATAGAGAAAGCAATATCTAAACTGTTTGTGAAAGTTAAAATGTATTAAATGTTATTACAGTTGAAAATCTGACAACTGACAAGATATTGTATATGTAAATAAAATAATGTCTCCCAAATGTGGAAGTGGGTGGATCAGCCTACCTGTGGCAGAAATCATAAAAGCCCTCACAAAGAGGGACAAGCAGAGCGGAGTTCCAGAATCCATTAGTGTGGGTTTTGCGTTGTCTAATCGGATACACATGGACAACACTGGATGGAGTTGCCGGCTCTTAAACTGTGTGTGTAGCATGCATGCGTGTGTGTGTTTCCCAGCAAAAGTCAAAGCTGATGGGATGGGTTGTGGTTTAGAGGAATGGATGGGGCTCAGTGGGGGAGTTGATGATTGTTAGGGTTAAATCCAAGAGTTTATTTCCAGTAACTGCATAGCCAGCTGTCACAACAAGCACACACACACACACACACACACACACTGGTAACATGACATGCACATAGTTTGAGCATTGTAGTTAGGGCATGGCTGCCTTCCAGTGTTAAGGCACACCATCAAACTGTATTTTTGTGCACCTGGCTGTTGTCATTCAGACGTCCACATGAACGAAGTAACACTCATGGATTCTGTGACAGCGAATTGAGCACATCAGTGATCTATAAAAAGCTAGATTTTTCCACCTGAAGCCACAACGTGTCTCGACATGAAGAGAGGGAGTCGACAGCAGCAACATTGCGCGTGTCTGCCAGCCAGAAAGTTTAAATAAACCACGCAGTGGCGAACAGGTGATAAGTCTTGTTCATTTCCAGCTCTCCCTCAGTGATGACTGGCAAGGCTCTGTGTCATTACTCTGCAAGTGTGTGTCACAATTACTTGTCCCTTGCCATGATTTGGCACACTTCCCACATTAACATTAACACACAAGGCAGAAGTTGCAACAGAAGTATGTGTGAGTGTTAACGCAGCTGTTCCACTCATGTCTCTGTATATCCCTCTATTTGCATTTGGGCCAGGTAGAAAACTACCACAGGTTACTGGGTAGATATTAGTTGGGAAGATACTTTTTTTGGGCTCATTCAGCCTATCATCACCAAAATCAAACAGTGGCTGAGGCTTGGCAACCACAGCAGGGCGGATAACAGTAGACAAAGTCGGGGCTCGCCTGCATCTCAAGGGTATCACTTCCTCACGCAACAGTTGTCTCGCAATAACTGGACTCATGACAGACAATAAGAGACTCCAAAGGTCAGCTCAGTTATGTGTCCAGTTACAATTCCACGTCCTGGAAATAAGGAGTTAAGACAGGAGGAGGTTGGGGGTACTGGCAAGCACGGGCCAGCAGCTGCTGTGTTGATGGGAGAGCTTGAGTTGAGGGTTTAGGTCAATCTGGGGTCACAAGAGGAACCACTTAGCATCGACACCTGTCTCGGGAGAGTACGTGCGGGTGTCGGCTGTGCACCAGCAGCAGCATTCTGCAGGATTAGCAGCATTGCTGTCAGCTAATTTGAATATCAAAAGTAAAATTTGATGACTAGAGATTACCACATCAACACAACATGCTTTAGCATCAAATTTATTGATATATAGATTTTCTTTTCATTTTTTAACAAAAATACAAATGCTTTTTCTCTATACAAATAAATATGGTAAGAATAAGGTAAGAATACAAATGATATATACAGTCTGTGTGCTTCACAAGAGGCTCAACCTTTGCAAAAGACAATATGAATAACTTATCATTTTGTACAGATTCATAAGTTAGACAAGGCAGCGTTTCCAACCACATGCAAAAAAAATCCTGTGGCATGATGGGTGGGCATTAGTTGGATGGATACATTCATGCTTGTGTTTTCATTTGGAGCCAAAGCCAGGCTCTCAGATAGGGGGGAAACAAAAATAATGCTTTTCACAAGAGACAGCAGAAGAAGTAAAGTTTGAGTGAGTGTGCGAAACATCTCTCTGTCCCATGACGAGGCTTTTCTGGTGCAAACAGATCTCCTTGAGAGTCGTGCTATCGTCGCTCATTTGAGTCTTTTATTAACTTAGATAAAGTTAAGTCTTCAGTGCCTCCAGTGCCAAAGCGATGATTCTTGGCAAACTGCGGTAAAACGACTCATTCTCCAGGCCCACGAGACTGTAGAAGGTCAAAGGTCGTCCGCCCACGACTGCTCTGACTCGTGCCTGGTAAAGTCCTCGATCGTTCTTGGAGCTAAGATCAACTAACACCTGAACAATAAAGGAGACCCAACAAGGCAGAGAGAGAGAAAATTAGTCCATTAGCACTGTTCTTTTTACCAGTGCATATTTACGTCTCTTAACTCCATTTAACATGGTAATTTACCTCTTGGAAATTCATGCGTAGGTTCTTGCTTGGGATGCTTAAGACCCAGCTGTAAGAGTCCCTGACCTGGTTGACTTGCTGTGAGGACTCTCTCACTTCTGGACAAACTGCAGGAACAAACAAAAATACTTAATTTGAGAAATAACATTTACCCGTGAACAAATATTACAGGGATTATGTTGTGTTGTCTGAAACTAGAAGGTGTGGCACATACTTTTCACACCGGCCCCAGGGATCTGCCTCTTGCGAAGAAGGCTTCTGTATTTTCTCTGAAGGCTAAAAGTCTTCACAGTGTAAACAGCTTGTCTGGGGTCAGCAGTCGTCTCTGTTTGAGTGTTCTCGTTGCTCGATGTCGACTGAACTGGGAGCGGTAACCCCGAAGATTTTAATTCTGTTCCGTCTTCATTCTCAACAAAAGCAAAATCCTCAGAAGTGGCGCTCCAATTCACATCAGAAGCTGAATCACTATTGGACGAGGTTTCACTTTGAGGCACATCGTCTGTCACAACTTCATCTTGTGTGCTCAATTTCTGAAATTCCTTCATCAGGGCTGTTAGAAGTGACCAAGGCTCCTGGGATTCCTGGGTGGAGGAGGAGGAGGAGGAGGAGGATGAGGAGGAGGGGACTGGTGCTCCAGTGGAAGACCTACTTAAAGGGGGAGTGTTGGGAGAATCCTCCTGGAGGTAGACTGGATCCAAATGCAGGATGGGAGGAGCAGCCCTGGAGTACAGTTTGGAGCGCAGAGCTGAGATAACAGATTGAAATTCTCCCTCCAGCTGATGTAAGGAGGAGTCCTCTGTCTGAAAATGACATGTAAAAAAAAATGATTGCCATGTCTACATCTTCAATCACTGGCTTCCTACATTTCCCATATCCCGGCATGCCTTTCAAAGTCCCAAGGCATGCCCCTTAGTCAAACTGGGTCAATGGTGACCTTTTTTTTTACGAATTTCTCTCTGTTGAATGCTCAAGCAAAAATGATGAGTTGGATGATGATGATTGATATGGCAAGGCTTATATCAACACGTAATAAATAAACCTGACCTCTACCTCATTCCTGATTTAGATCTTTTCTGAATATTAAAACAACAGAATGTGCTGGGAATCATTTATTGATATAATAGGACGCAGCCTCCTTTGCATTTGGACATTTTAGAAATGTACCTGTGAGAAAAGGTTGTCCTCCTGTCTTGTTGGTGTGGAGGAGATATCTGTGGATGGGTCAGTGTGTTGTAGGTCCAGGTCTTCAGCCATGTTTCTCAGGTAGTTCTCCCAGTCGTCCACTGAGGGCCCCACCTCTCTGAACAAGGCTGGGGGAACTGGAGAAGGACCCTGATCTGTTGGGCCCACAGCTCCACCTAGCTGTTCTACATGTAATAAATCACATGTGAGAATAGTGACCAATCAAACAACACAATTTCCTACTGCAAAAAATGCAGTAAAGAAAATGGAACAACACAATTCTGTCAATCATGTACCTTCAATTTGCGTAAAACCATGTCTCAAGCCCAGGTCCCTCCTCTCTCTAGTGTGAGTGAAAGCCGTGCTGTAGATGTGCTCCACCAGCTGAGGCAGAGTCTTGGTGAAGAAGGTCAAGTCGACTTTGTCCCGGATGTAGTCCTCGGCCCTCTGGAGCAAGTCCAACAGGGTTTGTAGGAACGAACGCAACTCTGGATAGCAGAGAAGGAGCAACATGTCAGAGACCTCCACAGCAACACCTCCAAGCAACACAAATAATAAGTAGTTTATTTCGTTTTTGTTCTACACCCATCAAGTTCAGCTTTTAAATACGAGTACTCACGACATTTCTTAAAGCGGATGAGGCACTTGTCCTCGGCCATTCGGCTACAAGCGCTGGCAGGCTGACCAGGGGGGCAGGTCATGGTGTAGAAGCGACAGAGAGAGCTGAACTCCGACCTCTGCTCCTCCTCCGTCATTTCTGTTGTCTTTAAAAGCTCCGGACACGTTGGCTCCCTGCTTCCAAATGACTCTAAATCAAGATACAATCATTGTTTTAATATTGACATATTCTGTGAGTCGCAATATTTTAGTTTCCGTGGTTTGTTGTTGCTTGAAACTCACTCTGTATCTCCGTCTGAATCCAGTCGGAGAAAGCAGACACCCGTGTGTAGACTCCAGGCTTGCCTTTCTCTCCGCAGCCGTCTCCCCAGGAGGTAATGCCCTGGAGCTGGAACCGACCTGAAATTTGATCCTGGTAGATCAGAGGGCCTCCAGAATCTCCCTATAGGTGTCATAAAAAAGAAACTTAAAAAAATGGCTTGGATGCGGCTAAAATGTGTCAGACACAAAAGCTAACTATCGAGGTAAGTAACTCAGAAAATGTCGTTGCACCCACCTGACAGGAGTCTATGCCTCCTGAGAGATAGCCAGCACACAACATAGTATTGGTGACCAATTCTTTGCCAAGGGCACTCTTACAGGTGCTCTGAGGCAGCAGGGGAACCTTGGCCTCCATCACCACGTCAGCAGACGGGCCATCTGTAGAGAAAGATACAAACAGAATTGCAACATGTTATATGTTGTTAATGAATAGTCTCAAAGTCCTCATCAACAGCACATGTTCTCTCAAAAAGGTAACAAAATGCATTTAAGCTCAACTATGAAGAATCCATGTCAGTTATCTCCCACTCACCCTCATAGAGGGAGCCCCAGCCTGCCACCAGACATGGACTGCCAGTAGGGGGCTCCATGCCAGAGGGGAGACACACCGGTGTGACCCGGCCAGACAGGACCACGGGGGATGTCAGCTCCACCAGGGCTATATCGTTGTTAAATGTCTTTGGATTGAACTGCAGGAGGTGGAGAAAGTTTGAATGAGTTAAAGAACGACAGGCTGACCTGGTTGTTTGATTGTTTGACCACCAGATGTGATGAAAGAGATAATACTATATTATTGCTATTCCTATCCCGCTATGGACATTCTATACCACACTTTGGATTGTTACCTTAGGATGAGGGATGATGCGATTCACTTTGAGAAGCTGCTCATCAGGGTCAGTCTTCGTGATGTCAAACTCGCCCACCACGGCTGTCCAATAGCTCTCGCTTCGGCTACTACAGAGGTCAGGACGACACAAGAGAGTGAGAGAGAGAAATGCACCTGTAATAATCTCAAAGAAGAGTCAAAGATCTTCTTATGAACACACAGTGATGCACACATGCACACTCACCCAGCAAAACAATGAGCAGCAGTGACCACCCAGGAGCTGTCCACCAGGACCCCTCCACACATCAGACCCCCATCTAACTGGAGGTTGACCAGCCAGGGCCAGCTGCCTGGAGGTGCAGGGGAGCCGCCCACAATCCTTGAGCGAGGCTGTGTGATGTTTTGCACTGTGGACGACCTCTGACCACACACTGCTGCTGGGACAGAGACAAACCGATGTAGAGTTTTCTTAAATGAGCCTCAGGCCTCTTCACTGACAGAGATCATCTGTATGAATGCAGGAACACGTCTTTCTGAATACAAGTAGAACCTTACCCTGTGCATGCGTCTGCGTAGCAGGTTCCAGGTTCTGCATTGTGCTGAGCAGGCTGCACTGGAGGACACGGGCGCTGCAACTCTCGCCCATGATCCTGATGCAGGTCTCTTTGTCCAGGTCCCCAGGTGGGCAGCGATGCTGATAGTACGCACAGGCCTGGCTCAGAGCCCAACTCCGCTCAGCTTCATCCTGAAGCTTCTGGGCTTTACTGATGACATCACAGCTGGGTTCTGATAAGGCATTGGCAGGAGACGCTGTTGGGCGAGAAGGAGAGTTATGGACGTACTGAGAAAGGACAACGTGACACTCAAGATGCTCAAGAATAAAAAGGGTAAGTGAGTAATATTGTGCTTACAACAGGACCCAGACAGCTGACCGCAGTCCTGAAACAAACAGGGAACGCAGCCTCGGCAGCCTGCTTCAGCCTGTCTTCTCTCAGATGATGCACGCTCGAGAGAGGACAGGGCACTAGTCATGGCCGCCTCTAGAACCACGGTGCCCCGATCAGACAGAGCTGCAGGGGAGGACAGGGGGAAATAGAAAAGAAAAGACAAAATGTGAGACAAGCCAGGGAAGAAAAAGAGGTATTATGACAGAGAAGAAGACACAGACACAGGAGCCAGACCGATATGTGGCGGTCAAGCTGATGTGCAGACATAGTGCATGTCGGCCAATTTACGAAATTGTACTACAATAGCATAGACAAGTTTGTGGTAATGCTTCCATAACAACAGTCAAGGTTAGCAAATTTAACCATCACCATCATCATACCAACAATTCCACAAAAAAAAACAGTATAATGCGGTCAAAAACATTTCCAGTACAAGAACAGAAGGAAATATGACTGTACTGAAATGTAAAAACAGTGAACAAAAATTCAATGTGTTGCTAAAAAAATTCAAATTCCCTGCTCATAAATACATGTAAGGAATATTTGACCTGGTTGGGCTCCAGCGCATGATAAATGCATGTACATTTACTGGATTCTGATCAAGATAGGACGGATATCTAGGTCGTTATGGTTTGTTATGTTGTATATGGGAGCATTAGTATAAACTGGTGCTGCTTTCTGGTGTGTGTGTGAGTAGCCCCGTTTTTCTCATGCTGCTCTTTGAGCTCATTGGCAGCGTGTTAGGGGAGCTAGCTCACGCTCAGCGCGCTGGTGAGGCTTCTGCAGACACACATCAATCAGGGCCGCCGACCCGGCAGCCCCCCCTCTGTGCCGCACCACATCACAGGATAGGCCACTAACAACAACAATGCTGATTGAAGACTTAATTAGAAGGCCAGGGCTGAGCTGGCAGAGGCTGGCAGGCAGGGACAGGGTCTATGGGCACGGGCTGGCAGCCCTGGGGTGGCTGGGACCCCGAGTCCCCTTGTTCTAAACACTCTAAACACACATTGCCATCGCCAGACATTTGCATGAAGGCTCTGCTGTACTAAGTGAGGACCCTCACTTCAGCAGGAGTTAAGTTTCTAGGCTAAGTTTGGAGGATAAAGACAAAAACACATGGATAGTATTTCTATTCTTTGATGCTTTGATGACAGAACAAAACATATGAAGCTGAGTGCTGGAAATCAGTCTAATGAAATAAGTTGTATAATTTATTTTAAGGTAAAACATCTGCTGCTCATCAGTAAAATACCAAAAGCATATCAGCGGTCTCCCAAATCAGCGATCTCCCAACGTAAATAACAAAGTAAGCCTACAAAAAAACGTACATCTCTATATATGTGTCAGCTGCTTGGCCAAAAAGTATCAACACGCACCAGGTGTGTGTGCATAATTCAATTTTAAGCTAATAATACAGGATTCGAAGTATCACCAGATGTTTTGTCCGCTTAACTCACTAAAGAGATAGTAATGCCTCAAAGCACTACGAGTGTTTGCTTTGCAGGGGTCTCACTATGATGCATTAAATAAAAAAACTAAAGATTAGTCTACAAGACGTTTCAAAGTACTGTGTATATTTTCCACCCAACCAGGATATCGGGAAGACTCCTTAAAATGCAGTAATCACATTTCCAATGCATTCCCAATAACATAATTCACGTAGTAATCACTGATTACCATAATTGAAAAACTCAATGCAAAACTTGTGTAAGTTTAGAAAAATACCTTTGAGTGCACTCTGGGGCATCCTGTAGACCTCTCGACCTGTCGGGGCTCCCAAGGGCAAGCAGTCGAGTCCCATGAGCAGCAGTGATATCAGCAGCAGCATGGTGTCAGAGCATCAGACCGCCACTCCACAGTGACAACAAGCAGACAGGCAGGAGACACGCCGAACCACCAGAGAGGATGCTGGGATGCCGGAGCTGAGGCTAGGCTGCAGTGTTTCCAGGTCCTTGTGGTCTGGTTGCGCTCTGCAATCCTTAACTGGCTCCCTCCTCCTGACTCTTTGGACTCTCTCCCACCCTGTGGTGCAGGGCATCTGTCTGTAAGTTTACTTAGAGGAACAATAGGTGCCTGGAGTGGTCCCTGGTATATATAGAGTCCCCAGGGCAACACCAGTAAGAGGGAGGGGGTGAGGATAGGAAAGAGAGAGGGAGAGGGAGGGAGAAATGCTCCCATGGCCAATACACAAACAGATGAATTCATTAAGACTGTGACAGCAAATCGGGCGCAACTTGCCAAGGCTGGACATCACAAAGAGGTTTGGTTCTATGAAAAGAGACAGAGGGAGGGAGAGAGAGATGCACATAGGGAGGGGGGAGAAGGGGAAGGCGGAGTGATTGGCTGGGTGGCAGGAAAGGGGGTGTTGTTTGAATTAATTAATGGGAGAGGAAGAGGGAGACCGCTATGCAGATAAGGATATGGGCTGATGTGACACCGGGGGAGAGGAATGTAGACCGAGAGAGACGTCTGAACCAGAGAGTCACAGCGTGAGAGGAGCGAGGAGATGGAGAGACGTCGAGGGACGGAGTGTGAGAGAGCGAGAGAGGGAAGTGTCTGGCGTTCTGCGCGCCCCTCAAAGAGAGCATTGTCCCCGGTGTCCCTCTGAGGATGCCCACATCAAAGCCGTCCCCCCGGGCATCACTTGGCCGCCGCCTCCATTGATCACTTACAGTCTTTTATCTGCCCCATTAAAATATTGTCAGTTCACATCACTTTTGTCTTTCTCTGCTGAACTTTACTTTTGTTACATAAAGATACGTTAAAAAAACGGGCGTTTTGAGCATGTTTTTATTCCCAAAGATTCATTGAATCCAATTTTTTTTTTTTTTAGCTTCTTGCGTTTATTGTCAAAAGTTTTGCTTGTTTATTGTCACTGCACCTGCAAGTAAAACCGACATATTGACTTGACATAATCAAGAAGATCTAGTGCATCTTTCTGGTTGAATAACATTTTTTTAGAAAAAAGTATAAGTGCCACAGAACACATGAGCTCACATGTGTCTAAATCCTTACATTTGAAAAAGGTAAACGTGTGTAGTTACTGTAACAAGTCCTTTTTTACAACTCAAAAAATAACATTAAGTGGATACATCTACCTAAAAAACATCACAGTGAATGTGTAAAGCATCATGACCACCTCGTATTAATTCAATTCAATTCAATTCAATTTTATTTATGGTACCCAATTATAACAATAGTTGTCTCAAGAAGAGTAGGTCCAGACCACACTCTTTGATTTCCAAAGACCCCACCTTTCTAGTAATTCCCCCCAAAACAAGCATTTAGTGCGACAGAGGAGAGAAAAACTCGGGTGGGGGGGGGGGGGGGGGGGGGGGGGGGTCTGTGGGTGCAGGTTGGGGGTGCGATGTACAGTGGCAATAACCTTCAAAATAAAAGATAATGGAACCATGACTAAAAATAGTAGTTGTCATGGTGTATCTTTAACAATGTTGAATGTAATTAAAAGCTATGATGTCTTATCAATTTTCACTTAAAGAATCTTATGTATTCAGAGACATTGAGATTTAGGAGGAGTGACATTTGAAAACTCATGGGCATTCAAGTTGCAATTCTGCATTGAGGAATCTCAATTTAATTGTATTTAGTACTTTCACAGTTTATTGAGCCCGAGTAGTTGCTTTTCGGTGTGCTGGAGGATGCCGATACGTACTGTGTCAAAATCAGACATACAAGTTTTCTTAGTCCAGACCCTGCCACTGCAACTCTGTACGTCAACGCATCTTCATATTTAAGGACACATTACTGTACATATTCATGTTACAGTATGCTACCACACTGGATGAGAAACTTCTTTGCAAAGCGGGATCTGAGTAAAAAACTGACACAATGAACATGTTCTGTGCACCACAGTGATCAGACAGGGGCATGGTCACAGTCACGGGCTAAATGGATCCAGAAAGGAGTCTTTTGCAGACCAGAAACCCGAACAACTTTGAGCCAACTCACTGGCTGAACGATAAAAAAGAGTGGCGGCCGAATCTAGCAGGATATTATCAAAGAGAGCAGTCCACTGCTGCAACAATCCAGCACTGAGTTCCTACTGACAACAACATGCAGTACGTGTTAGAGAGTGTGTGTGTGACTGTGTGTTGTTTCACTCAAAGTATGTGCAGCCAACTCTGGTTACATCAAATGATTTAATAGTGAAGAAACTGCTAGTGAGAAACAAAAAAGAGGGTGAGGAGGCAGAGTAAGACAAAAAAAAGCCTTGCTTTCAGACGTTTGTTAGTGTGTTTGTGTGTGTGTGTGTGTGTGTGTGTGTGTGTGTGTGTGTGTGTGTGTTTTGTTGTGTGCATTGTGCCCCAGCCCCCTCCATGCACCCGGGCAACACAATGGCCCCGAGATCTGAGAGCAGGCTCAGGCGGAGCGAAGCGGGAACGGCATGGGACAAACGGGCGGCACTCTTTCATTGCTTCGCTCCCTCGATCCATCTGCCTTTCATGTCCTTTTGATTAATTTGCCTTTTGCTCACTCTTCCTTCATCTATCCACAAAGCACAGAGCGCTCTGTCTCTTTTTTTTCACCTCCGCCTGCCTATCTCTATCTCCGTAAACGGTGATGTTCTACCTTGTCCAACGGTGGCTGCATTCAACTCTTAATACTGCTAGTCAAAGGATTGTGGACACTTTGTAGTTATGCTTTATTATATGATCTAAACCTGATGCATTATTGTTCGGGTAATCACTTGTTTTATTGGAAATGGGCTAGATCTCTATCAAGATGAATTCTTTTAATTAATGGCAGTTTGGATGTTTTTCTGTGACTAACTTAGGGACCTCATGTACATCTTGAAACCAACTTCCTGACCAACTTTAGTCAATTCTAAATCCAATAAATCCGTCTTCTGGGCCTTTGATTGATTCATTTTTCTAATTTATCTCCTTTTATTGAATTTAGGGCATCTTATCTCACAAATAAAAGTAGGTATGTTTTGCCTAATGTAGAGCACTTTGAATTGCCCTTTGTCTGAAATGTGCTTTACAAATAAAGTTCCTTGCCCTGCCTACTCTGAAAAGTTGCATAGCCATGGCGTGTGAAGCACATGTAACACACATAGGTGTAACAGGTGCAACGACAGCTTTTTAAGGGTTTGTAAGACAATTACAATTTCATTCCTTAACAGTAAATTCAATTGTTTTTTGCAGTCTAAGCATAAGTGCACAGACTCGCCCTACATTCTGAATTAAGTTAGCACTTTTCTGGTAGGTTGGAGGACTTTAAACAGTCATTGACGGGGATTTTTTCCCCATGTGACGCTTCAATTGATGTCTATTGGTTTGTCCTCAATTTTTACTGAGCCACAAAAATCTGGTTTAACTCAGGTTAAAAATGTTCAGTATCAAATTGCTTGGAAAAATAAGATTTTATGCAAGAAAAATAAAGAAATCGCAGTGATTGGACTAGCTGGGCTGTAGAAATATATGTGAACGCACAATCAGCTGTTGAACCGTCTAGAAGGGATTTACATTGGGGTGCAGAGGCTCTTCCCTGGCTGGAGGGCTGCTTGGGCAGGTTATATAAAGAAAACCCATAATGCTCAGTACAAAATCACACCACAATGAGAACCTTCACAACAATCGGGTTGAATAACACCCAGGTATTGTGTTCCATTATGAAACCATTTCTCCCCATTGTCTCACTCAGAAAACAATTGAAATCTAGGTCAGTGGGGTACGCAGCGGAGAAGAGGTTCCCAACATTTCAACACAGACAGACACTTGAACCCCCTGACAATAGTCAAGCAGAAGCAGCTCGTCTGCACAGGCCTGCGTTGGGTCATTGTCACACATGTTGTTAATTAGATCTATTATGACCTCAACAAGCCCATTAACTGCGATTAAATGCACATTAAGCACCAACTGTTCAATAATGAAATGTCCACTTTGCCTAAATAGGAGGGATAATGAGAATGTGGTTGATTGGTGTATGTTGAAACACTGCTCATATTTTTTTACACAGGCCCATTGACTCATGATACAATAATAATTTTTTTATTTATTTTAATAAATTTTATTTATGGGCACCTTTCATAGCATTCAAGGACACCTCACAGTTAAAACAAGCAAAAATACAGTTAAAAAGGCAAATATGATTTAAAAAGAAAATTGTCATTCAATGTCATATTTTTAACCTAAATGTGGTTCTGTTTGTGAATTTATGAACAAAACGAAGGGTCCTTTGTCTCCTCAACCCAGACATGACATGGAGTTGGCCCCTTTGTGATACTGGAGGCAGCATCTTTGACATTTGAGTTAAATTTAAGGGTGGAAAACCTGCACTTGATCCCTTGGTTGGCCACATGCCCTTCTTTCCCTTTGCTCTTTCAGGCTTTGGTTGGTGGGCTGGTTGGTATTGGAGCTACTCTACATCTGCAGGTGGATGTCCTTTAGGGAGGACAGGCTAAGATGTGCCTCCCAATGTGCTGTATCAGCATTGGGCCAGCTCAATGCTTTTAGTTAAGATACAGACTGATGCTCTTTGCACCTAATACTACAATGAACTGAAACAGAAAGGATCAAACCATTTATTTGTTATACACAGATGTGCTTTATAGCAGGGCTGCAGTGCATATACTCACACTTGATGTTGCAAATTAACAGTGAAACACATATGGTACAAGTACAGAAAAGAAATAGTTTTAAAAGATGCTGCTTACCATTGTGTGATCCTGTGGGTTCCCTCTGGTGCGATGTCTCTGCTATGACAGCATGTCCAGTTGTTGTTTTCTCTTGTCCAGCTTCCATGAGCACACACCAACCCACTCAACAATCCCACTCAGCTTCCAAAACCCCGGCTCCATGTCATGTGTAAACTGCATTATGGGACAACCTGTGAATGAAGAATTAGTATGAATATGAAATGCAAAAAATAAAAGCAAAGGTAGAACGAATTTTAAGCATGAAATCTTACTGTAAAATCAATTGCAATACATATGCACAAACATACGTATATGTTAAGAAGTCTGTACTGAGAAATACATTAAGTTATGTCATTATTTGTAGTTCTTCTTTTATGCCACGTCTTTGAAAGCTGTGAGTAAAGGAAAACAGTCAACATTAAATAGAATAAAACATTATGCCGGGAGTCATAGACAAAACTAAAAGTTTAATACAGTGCCTGTTTGGAGCCACCAAACAGCAAAAAAGGGAGAAAAAAGCTGATCCCAGTCCAATGCTGTCATGCTGCAGCTGATTTGAAAAGACTGACATCTAGTGTCACAATGTGGAAACTTCTTCATATAGAGTTGCAGTCCATTCTGACAGTTATCCTTCTCCTCTGCTGGAACTGCAATGTTCTGCATTATTTGAGGTTAATAGACTCAAGCTCTGAGAAATTAATACATACATAAATAACAAGCAGAGCAGACAACTGCATTGGTCTTTTAACCTGCCTCCCAAAATCAGCTGTTACGGGTAATTCAAAATGCGGCTGCACATGTTAGTAAGAGTACATTACACCTGTTCTTCTCTGCATTGGGTCTCCGTCAAAACTAGAATTGATTATAAAACCCTGTACTGTAGTGTACAAAGCTCTAAAGGTCCTTGCACCCAGTGTAACCAGTAAATAAAACATGCCAATTAGATATAAACCAGAAAGAACCTTAAGGTCCAAAGGCAGAGGTATTTTACCACGAAACAGTCTATGGCTAACTTAGCTCTGTGTGTGCTACATGAACAAGGTTAACTTGACATTAGCAAGTGCTTGGCAGCATGAACCTTTAAGTGAAAATGGTAAGAGGGGTTTTCTGGATAAAACCTAACCTAACCTAAACTGTGGTAGGGTTAACCTAACTGTCTTTTTACTATATGATTTGGTTTTAGTTAAGTTATGGAAACCCATTCTCCTCAACGTAAGTCATTTTAATGAGAAACATCCAAAGAATGCGTCGGGTTCTCATCAATAATGAGTTATTGTGAGATACTTCATTATTTTGAGAAAGTCTCTCACAGTAAGGATTTACAGGAACGCTTTTTTCAATCACATTGGCGGAAATGAACTTCCGTACAAAGTAACGTTAGCTAGTTCTGTTTTAATTCGGTTTTTTTTCAGCTTATACCAGACTTGGTTAAAATGGACTAAGCAGCAGCACAGCTAACAACAGTTGTAGCTAGCTTATGGCTACACAATACAAATGTAAATAAACACGGACAAAAGAATCGACATTTTCGTCCCTTTTTCAGACTTTTTTTTTTGAAAGTTTTTACTAACACCACCTTTATTTACACTACTTTTTTGTATTTGTGGTCCATAACCCTCAATCCAACCTATTCTTGTGGTAATTTGGTCAAAAAGAAACCCATATTTCAGATATAGACATTTTCTAAAGGGGACAAATCTGACCCAAGGACAACAGGAGGGTTAACCAACGTCACCAGATCATATATATAATCTAAAATACAGTTACGTTGATCATCTAGCTGAACTAATTTAAAATGGACTCACCCTAGTCTTCCACACTTGTCTGGCTAGTTAACATTAGCTACGTTATTACCTGAATACACATTGTTGTCAATGTGTAAACTACAATTAACGGTACTGGTAGTTACTTGCTAGTCTTTTTAACACAGCTAACGTTAGTGAAATGGATTTCCAGGTAACTAGGTAAACCACCCCCCCTAATTTGAAATAACTTTATGAAATTGACTTCAATTTCTTCGTTCATAATCCAGACCCAGACCACATAAATACATAGAGACGTAGCGCTGTAGAGATAGGCCTGGCAATGCAAGACGGAGACAGAGAAAATGAAATGGCCGTGTGGAGGCAGTAGGGGACACTGATTGGAAGTACAGTGACACCCCCCCACCCCCCATCTCTCTCTCACACACACACACACACCGCACACACACTGGAACAAACAATCTTACTATCTCTCAACCTTGTTATTGTGATATTGCAAACATCAGTCTATGATAAAGACTATACAGATAAGGTATAATAAGAAGCAAACCACAGCAAAAGAAGACATATGTATGCTTTATGCTTTATTTTATATTTGTCTAAAAATTACATAAATGGATAAAAATGAACACAGCGAAAATATTTTGTTGTGTGGTCATATGTATCTATTACTTGCTTGCTTGACAGCTGCTGCTATCTGTCTGACACCCCCCCCCCCCCCCCCCCCCCCCCCCCCCCCCTTAACCATGAACAATGGTGGTGCTACCATCACAGCCAATTGTCTGGATGAAAAGCAGGCTCTGCTTCACTTACACTTGTGTGTTAGCTTGTGACCGAACAGCAGGTTCGGGATGATAGTTTCTGATCAGCTCTGTATCTATAAACTGATTGCCTGGTACAAAATACAGTTTATATACTGTAGTTATTCCAGATTTTGCATGAATGTCTAGTAGGTTGTACGAGCAATAACTTTTTAGTGCATACGAATGATATTCGTATTCATATCATACTGTTTTGTACTATAATTGAATGTCATATCTCTGAATATATGACTTTACTATGTGAAATGATTTGTTTTGTTATAAGGCAACTGCTGGATTTGTGGAGCCAGAGAAAGAGCAAGAAAGAGAGAGAGAGAGAGAGAGAGAGAGAGAGAGAGAGAGAGATAGAGAGCAGTATCTGCCACCAGGAAAAGTCCTACCGTTGGATCACTGGGAAACCTGCAGGCAGATGGTGGAGTGATGCAGACACTGGACACAGAGACCGATTAGCAGACCCTGCACTGAACAGCACAGTACAGTAAGTGTTCCTTGATGATTAATTTGCTAGTTATCTGGAGCTTGTAACTGCCGTAAGGGGACTGCAGTATTGCTGAGAGCCAACTCTTGTTCAGATATGCTACTGCAAAAAACCCAGACAGAATAACTAAACCTCACATTATGCAGAGTTTTTACATTGTAAGATTTGGATTTACTTTAAACGCTTTTTTTTTTTTTACAAGATAACAGCTTTTATAGTTACTTTCCAAATGTGTTACTGCATGTAATACTTGCATTTGAGTTACAGAATGAACTTTACAGGGTTAGTATGTGCTGTGTGTATGTACTGTTTACATAATTAATTTGGTACCACCCTGTAATTAAAACCACACACCAACCCATAATATGTATATCAGTCATTATCTGTTTTTCCCCGACTTATAAAGCTGACTGGCATATTTATCAGCTTTGCCACAGCTCTGACTCTCCCAGTCTACAGACTTACTTTTGTGTGTTTTGTGACAGCATCAGTTTGTCCTACTTTAGCAAACCAGGCATTTATTATTTGCCTGTCATGAGCCAGATGGAGGCTGTTGATCTTGTTAGAAAGGTAGATGTGAAAAAATCATTACCTGGACCACAGCAAACACACACACACGCACACAACTGCACACATGTATGTTTGCACACACATACACAGTTTTGTGCAGTCTACCATTCGCTAAGCTGTAATCTGCACCCTGGTCTCTGCACCTGCTGCACTTAAAGTTATTAAGTGGTCAGTCATGAAGAATTGCTTACACCTTGAGTTATAGAAATGGAAACTCACAGGAACTGGGATTAGTTGGTGTGTTACCAAGTTTCTGTTAAAAAGCAGGAGAGTATTGACTACCATCTATTACTATCCAAGTTCTTTGCAGTTATCTAACAGTGTTGTTAAGTAAGTTTGAGATAGTAGTCATAAATTTACATGGATTTGCATACAGGTTGGCCACATATGATAGGCATGATCTATAGTGTAGTATACTGCCCTGCAAAGTTAATGATTGACCAAAGCCTCTTACACTTAAGCCATCATAGTTGGTTGCTAGGAGCCTGAGGAGAGGAGACAGCTTGGTTACATGTCTAAGAGCTAATATGTTGTACGTATAAATAGATATCTGGCAGTCACATGGACTACACATAGAAAAATTTGAAACCAGTGTACAGTTTAGATGATTTTAATCACTGCAGCAGAAATCCGATTTGATCGCTGTGATTGCTCTGAGAATGGAAAATGAGAGAATTTAAATGCACACTCACGCGCTCCTCTTCCTGACAGCCCAAACCATTTCACTTACCTTCGTTTTCATGCAACCAGCACAGTAGAGGTGTGTTGCTGCCCAGAAAAGATGGTGGGACTGAGGAACTGCTCTACATGGGAACCATTGCTACTCAAGGCCTCCTGCATCAAGTCCTGTGCCAACGGCTGCTCCCTGGGCATCACTGCACACCTGACCTACGCTAATGCTGACGTAGAGTCTGTAGAAGGTGAGTACACTCTTAGCATCAGTAATAACAATCAGCTGTATTTTTAACAGAACTTTACTTTGACTGAAGAAGTACACAAGATTGTTTAGAAAAATAAGTAGACAACTCACTTTACTCAAGCTTCAAAACAGCAAATAACAGGCCAATGTTTATAGCAGCCAACTCAATTTTTTTCTTATACACTGCAATGTTTGTCAGTTAAAGTATGAGCTAAATTTCATTGGTTGAAATGGACTGAACTTAGCTAATTAACCCTTGTGTTGTCCTACCCAAGTCAAAAATGGACACAAATTTTACATTTTCATTCCTTTTTCAGACATTTTTTTTAAGTTTTCACTAACACCACTTTACTAGTTTTACTCTACTTTTTGGAATTCATGGTCAATAACCCTCATTTTTACAGAATTATACCTAATATTTGAGTTAAAAAAGCAGATTCCATTAATTAATCCTATTTTTTTTTTTTAGATTTTATGTAATATTAGATTAGATTTCTTATCACAAAATGTTGTGATGTCTGGTTTTAGTATACGACATCATGACACATGGATTTAATGTGGGCTTAGCATTACTGGCTTTATTGAGACGTGGAACTGGGTGTTGTCGGCATAGCAGTAACAAAATTCATCATAAACAAATGTTGTGACTGAGAGAAAAACTATGCTATCAACAGAAAACAGTTGAGGGATAAGGATTGACCCTTGAGGAACACCACAGATAATTTGAACTGTAGATCAAGAGCTGTCTCCTTCAACAACAAAGGTTGCACTGGAGAAGTAATAACACTTTTTAGATTAGGAGCAAAGCACCTTAAGTCAATCTATTCTTTAAAGTTACCAAATTCCAACAGTACCAAAATCAGTCGGACAGTCTGATACAGGAAAACTCAAATCAGTAATTTGAAAACAAACTTTTACCTTTAAAGTGAGTAAGCTTTGCAGTGTAGTTGCTTGCTAAATTGATGCAAACATCTGAAATCATTGATTTTTTTGTCAAATTTTGTTTTGGTCATCTAGGTGTCTTTGTGTACCCTCTCGGGGAAAAGGAGGTCGTGGTGGGCTTTGAGGCGGTGATTGCAGGCCGGTTGATGGGGGTCCAGATCCAAAGCCGAGGGAAGCTGAAGGACTGCTGTTTGGATTGCTGCCCTGGATCTTGTCTTCCAGGCCACTGTGGGAATGGCCGGGAGTGGGGTTGCTGTGGGAGCTCCAGCCTCGACATGCAATGCACCAACGGTGAGGAATGGCGGAGACTTCCTGTATTATACTAGTAAATAGTAGTACTAATAAAGATGAAAATGCTCATTTGTACTATAGTGTAGTACCCGTTGTCCACTGCTGTGATGATCTGGTCTCTGCATGAATAAAAATATGGCCCCAGTAAAGTAAAGTCCCTTCTCCGTCTTGTTTTAGCCTCTGTGAGTGTAGACCAAGGACAGACAAGGAGGGAGACAAATAGATTTGGCTGCCTGCCTAATGGTGAAATGGTGTTCACTTAGTAAAAACATACATCAACTTGAAGAGTGTAGTATTTTATTGGAAACTTTTATTGGCATCATGTGCACAGAATACTTTCTCTTAATACAGCCAACACCAAGCAGATTTAAGTAACCCTTTTGCGGACTGTAGATTATTTTGAGTCAATAATAAACTATACTATATTTGGGACTGTACAAAAATGATTAGTGGTTCAGAAGAGCAGGTTAGATTTTTTATTTGTTGATTTTTTGTAGTTCAAACATTTTGGAGAGCAGACGTAGGGTTCTTTTAACTTTTCCTATCCCATATTTTCATTTTACTTAATATATGATGGGATTCATTTTATAAAATACATTGAGATCCATGTCAGTGAGTACTGGACTTTAATTTACATAGTAAAGTACTCAACAAGGTGATTAATGTGTTTTTAGTACTTTACAGTGTGCTTTATGGAAGAGCTGCCTGTGGCAAATACTTTTTGATATTTTGATTATGATGTGTTTTGATGTATTTGCCAAGAATGTATAGTATTTTGAGATATTGGGAGAGAGCAGTGCAGTGTCAAGAAGAGGATCCAAAAAACATTGATAACGGTTAATATAAATAAAAATGTATTATTTTTTTTAATAAAAGATGAGTTGCCGCCGTCCCTTCCCATCCTGGTCCACTATGTGTGTTTGAATTGTTGCATGATGGGAGTAACCGCTGTGTTTCTGCTTTAGGACATCTCATCCTGGATGAAGACCTTGAAAGATCCACCTTCATCGTGGGCACAGGGGTCATCGGCCCAATGGACATAGTGTCCGTTATCATAAGCACCACACTAGAGCTCCCCACATTAGAAAATGGAGCAATCCGCATTGTTTACCCCACATTGCTTACTCCTATCGTCACTGGCCGGATGACTCCAAGCAAGAGTGAAAATGGGGGGAAATCTGAAGAAACCGGGTATTCATGTCGCACACAACTATTACCGAACATTGTACAGTACATCTCAATGAATTACATGTAACTGACTACTGTATTTTCCTAAATATTCTACATTTCTCTCTTCCTAAGACCAACCAGCTGTTTCGGTGCCACCTCAGGAAAACAAGACCGGGCCCTAGACTCGGAGCAGCAGTGTGCCCATGCCAT
The DNA here is from genome assembly GCF_013103735.1 of Etheostoma cragini. NCBI lineage: Eukaryota > Metazoa > Chordata > Actinopteri > Perciformes > Percidae > Etheostoma > Etheostoma cragini. Next base: position 23,140,881 of record NC_048418.1, on the reverse strand, counting down.
CTTCACCAATCCAGTTGCCAACCTGGCACCTTATGAACTCAACTTCCAGCTTTTGGTCAGAGGGGCCTGCCTACTGGCCGGTACTGCCTTTCCTCTCCGATATTTTTGATTCACTGGTTCTTTACTCAGTCATTGGAAATCTTATTACACAATAAAATGAATGGGGTTTACAGAGAGGGCACAGCCAGAACACAAAATCCACAGGAGATACAGTAGACAGTGCGTGCTTCAGAAAAAGAAAAGCACACATAAATGAATATGTAATTTGCATAAGTGGTGTTTATATATCTTGCATTAAATATGACTTATCCAAAACTAATTAAAGCCATAGTGTTTTACATTAATGAACGTCCGTTACATTCAACCCATATCCAAATGAGTTGATGCAAAGATTCTCAAAACTCAAAACACTCTCTGGATTTCTCAGTATGGCTATGTTTGGTGTAGTCTGGTGTAGTTTCGCGGACAGCGTTTTAAGTGAGAAAGAACAACGGCAATGTTCATCTGTGGAGAGGAAGAGGAAATAAAACTTGCATGGAGTCTGTCACGGTCCGTCATTACGTAGAATTCATCATGGGTTTCGTCAGAAACCATGCACCATAGCTTTAAAACCTATGATCTCTTTATTTCTTCCTAAACTGATTGGTAGGACTGGAGAGCCCCACTCACGCTCTGAGGGCAGATGCAGACCCCAGTGCCCAAAGTGCCTCTGCGACCTACATCACCCTGGCACAGGAGCATCCATATGACAGACACATTGAGATCATTCTGCACCTCAGTGGTGAGCAGTTGAAAACTATCCCTATTTTTTGTCTTTCTTTCTTTATTGTGTCGGTTTTTCCATCTGATATTTCTTATTACCTTTTTTCACAGAACCTCACAGCCCATTGGTCATATTAGAGAGAGGCAGGCTGTCATTCAGCCAGTATGAGCAGCAGATCTGTTCCCGCCGTGATTTCATTCACTGCTCTCGAAAATATTCCGAACCTGAGAGGAAGGTTGGTAGTTCCTCACTCTGCTTTGCTCTCTTTATTTGCCCTTTAACCCTTGTGTTGTCTTCCATTCGACCATGTACCCGTCCTGAAAATCAACACTTTCTCTGGTGTTTTTGTCTCTTTTATTGACACTTTTGCGTTTAATGCTTCTTTTCACTACCTGGTATCAACACCACTAACACCAACTTATTACCAGTTTTACATTTGCTACATTTTTGGAATTCCTGGTCAATAAACCTCATATAGCCTATAGGAAATAATACCTAATAATATAATATATTATATATAATAATAAGTTAAAAATGCAGAAAATGTGAAGGATAATTACAGAAGGGTATATGTCAACGTTCCGTCTGGTTTTGAAAAACAAAAAATTCAAATGCAAATTTTTTGTTTTATAAAACAACCAAAAGTCAATTAAAGTAGAGATCCTGTCTTTAGTTGTACTTGCAAAGCACGATGTGTGGAAGCCATCATTCGTGTCATTTTTGGGTCATTATTTTATTAAATTTAGAAACCCATATTTCTGACATAGATATTTTGAAAAAAAAATCAAATTTGACCCGAAGATAACACAAGGGTTAAATCCCAATTCATGACTGTGTTACGGTATAAAAACATGCTGATGTTCTACTTGGCCTGCAGCTGGAGTTTGTAAGGAAGCGATACCATAAGGACATTCTGTGCAGCCCCGTCTTGATGCTTAATTTCTGTCCCAACTTGCTGCGAGAACCTCTGGAGCTGCACAAAGCCACCAGAGAACTGCTGTTCCTCGTCGATCGCAGTGGCAGCATGAGTGGCGCGAACATCCATCGTGTGAAGGTGAGTTGCAGGCAGGATGAAAACCTACGAATGCATGAAACTAACTAAAATTTACTTATTGGATTTGAGCACATACAGTACATTAATCTGGCCCATGCGTGTCTGGTCCTTCTTGTTTTCACAGGACGCCATGGTGGTCACATTGAAGAGTCTCCCTTCTGGCACAATGCTCAACATTGTGGGCTTTGGCACCACCATCAAGCCCCTGTTCACCTCCAGCAAGCTCTGCACTGATGTACGTTTTACTCAATAACCTTGCTTGAATTAGATATTCATCGGAATATGTCTTGTTAAACATATTCTATTCTTAATTACATATGCATTGTTTTCAGTGAAATATAACACATGGACCATTTGGATCCTGAAAGCAGATGTTTTTCGACCAAACAGGACTATCTGTTCCATTTTCTGTACTCTCTAATCAGGCAATAGGTCAGTTCCTTGGGTTGCCTTAGTAGCAGAGTATCAGGTTCTATCCAGACCAGGGGCTGCAAAGACAAACAGTCTTCGCACATACTACCGGCCATATGGTGACCTTTCATGCATTTTGCACGAGTTGTCCTTCCAGCTCCTCTCCTGTCAGGCATGTTTGTCCACAGTGTGAGTTGAAGTGGTTTTAAGGCAGGTGCAAATGTGCGTGTGTTTGCTCTCTCTTTATTAGAGATGTGCCAATTCAATTCTTTGCCACCCTCACAGGGTAATTGGGGAATCAGATATCTCGACAACATTTGCACAGGCGACTTCATGCAGTTCAACAGGTGTTGTCTTTTGATGCTCACTTCTCCCACCTTTACTCTCTGAGAACATCTTTCTTTTGATTTTTCCCTGCATACAGGTCACTCTAATGCAGGCCTACGAGTACGTCCAGAGGATGAGAGCCGACATGCGAGGCACTAACCTTCTGGGGGCGTTGTCCTGGTTGTACCAGCAGCCCATGCAACGTTCATATCCTCGCCAGGTCTTCATCATCACAGATGGATCCATCAGCAATGTGGCTAAAGTGCTGGAGCTGGTCCGCAGAAACACATGCGCCGGCAGGTACTGAGATAAAACTTAACTCCCGATCAGATGTTTAACCTATGGGAATCCTGTGTAAAGGATTGTACATAGAGATATCAGGTGGACATCCAATATGAAGCAAAAACACTAACAGAGATTTCTTTCTATAGCTAGTGTGTGATAGGACATTAAATGATTGTGGGTGACAAGGAAGCTGAGAGGAATGGAGTGCAGTGAGTGCAGGCAGAATGAGGTGATGGAAATGACAGAGTCACCATGTGGGGGAAGGAAAGAGAGGAAAAGAGGGGACACATGCAAACAGTGATCTTGAAGAACTGAGACCAAAGCATAGCGAAAGAAAGAAAGAAAAAGAAAGGGCTGAGGTATTTTTCTGTCCCGCCCAGTAATCCCGTTAAGTGCTCTTCTCTGCAGTAAGAGTCACGCCCCTCTGGTTTTCCTCCGGCCCTTCAGCAATGCACAAAACAAAATTATCTTTCGTTAGTATTCTCCTGCTGGACTGACTTTCCACACTGTATTTTGGATGTCCCCTTTGCACCCTATGGGACTATTGCTTTGTTTCAGTGACATTACATTTCAGTCCAACTAATTTCTGTATTCATAGTCCTAAAAAATTGTTCTTGTATGTGTAAAAGACTTGCTGTTTTAAAAGACAAGCAAGATTTCGGCCTTTTCAATGATTCTGTCCCCTGCTCTTTTCAAACTCTCAATTAGCCAAATGGCTTGTGATCCCTCTGTTCGCCCAAATAACAGCTCTGTCTGTTTGATGACTCCAGATTTTCTCTTTCCTTAGATAATGGAAGCCTCTGTGTGCCATTAGGGGTTCAAAAATATATACTTACATAAGTCCGATTTGCAAGAGGCTAGTGATTAATTTGTTCCGATGGGAAAACCAGGTTACAGAACACATTGTACGTATATGTACCACTCTGTAATAGCAGAAAGTGAAGCCAATTTTCACATAATAGTTGTGGTATGATATGAAATTTCTCAAGGGATGTGGTAAGGATGTAATACTTTGTCTCTTCTGCAGATGCTTTGGCCTGGGCCTTGGTCCTCGAGCCTGCAGGAGACTCCTTCAGGGCGTTGCCAAACTGACAGGAGGGACTACTGAGTTCTTAGATGAGGAAGAGAGACTCCAGCCCAAGGTCAGCAGCCCTGCAACACTGCCACCTAATGGAGAAAAATATCAATTGCAGAACAACTATGAGCTTTATCTTAGATTTAGACCTCTCTTGAGTAATCCTTCTGGGATGACTCTCGCAAGGAAATTAAAATTTCCAGCATCAATTTAGCAAGAATACAGTATAGAAGACAGTATAAAGGTAACAATAATAACAGTAATAATAATACTAATAAAACCTTTGGCTATAAAAAGACATAAAAAGACATTTACCATAAATTATCAGTCAAAGGTGTTAGTGTTGAGTCAAGTGTTAAAGTGTCCAGGTATTAAAGTGAGTCCAGGTGTGTATGTATGTATTGTCCTCTCCGCCTACATTATGCTAATAATACTTTTGTACTTTTACTTGATTAAGATTTTGAATGCAAGACTGGAGTATTTTTACGTGAATGTATTGGCTCTTTTACTTAACCCTTGTGTTGTCCTCCCGTTAGCCATGAACTTGTCCTTCCAGGTCAAAATTAAAAATTAACATTTTTTTTCTCTGCTTTTCCGATGTTTTTGTCACTTTATCTGATTTATTTGTCACTTCTCCCATGCTTTTGGCGCTTTTTTAAAAACCAGAGCTGGTGCAACAATAGGTTTGACACCTATTCTTGGAATTCATGGTCAACATACCTAATTTTTATCAAATTATGCATACATCTTTAGTTAAAAAGGCAGAAAGTATGAATTATTTTGACTAATAGTTAAGATCAGAGGACACTGAGTGGATCTCAGATGGGTAGATGTAAAATCTAGTCCTGATACTGCTTTAAACCCATTAAAAAAAAAATTCAAGTGCTATGAAGCACCCAAAAAAGTAATCATTAATTTTACCTGAAGAACTTTGCATGAAATCATCCATGTCATTTTCAGTTTGTTTGAAAGAAATCCATATTTCTGATACAAAACACTTTAAAACGGGTCAATTTGACCCGAGGACAACCCAAGGGTTAAGGAAACCACTACCACCACTACCACCACTATTAATTGTAAAGCATTGCATTTAGAAATAATGTGCTCGATCTATCTCCGCAGTTAATAAAGTCTCTGAAAAAGGCCTTTGAACCTGTGCTGACTGACGTGCGGATTGACTGGTATCTGCCAGAAAACATGGAGGCTTTTCTATCACCCAATGAAATCCCTCCACTATACCCTGGGAATCGTCTAATTGGATACTGCACTCTATACGATATGACGAATCTCAAAGCAAAAAAGACAGAGGTATACGTAATTACATTCTTTAAAAGTACATGTGTCTGTGTGTGCATGGAAAAACAGATCTCTGATCTAACTACTTTATAGTCTCAAGGCCGGGGCTGTAAAGGTGTACATCGTGGCTCCACAAGTTCAGTTTTTGGACAGTCAAATGGTGAGAATTCCCCTCCACCCGTGTCCGAGTTAATGCCTGCGGTGGCGTGTGCAGATGGCACCGACTTGGAGGAGGCGCTGAGGGAGATTTCCAGAGAAATCTCCTCTGAGTTCTCCTGTGCCAGGAACACAGATCTCGGAACCAGCCCGGGTCAGTCACTCATCATGTGACACTCATCGTGTCTTGTAGTAAATAGATCATGACCTCATACTGTTGTGGTTAATGTTGGGATTTTATCCACTTTAGATGTGGGGCTAGACTGGTCCAGTGATGTGAGGAGGAGGATCCAGGAGAGCTCTTACATCCAGGAGCAGTATGTCCTTACTCGCTGCTCTCTCAGTAGTGAGCGGAGTCTTCAAACCCAGTCCCACTCACACATACACGCCTCGTCCAACTCTGACTCTGCAGGCGGGGTCTTTCTGCCCCACCCTCAATCAAGTGGTTTAGTGCTGGATACAGGGTCTCTGCCCCAAGGTCTTGAAAAGATGGCCAGTCCAGAACAGAGATCCTCACTGTCTCGCTGGGCAGACTCGGCATGGCAGCAAAACCTCTCAGTGGAAACCCCTGATAATCAAGCAGAAAAGGTACGATTGATGGTAAAAAAGGCAAAATATGACATGAAAACGTACTTTTACCAAAGCTTCAAAATAGTCCGACAGGAGAAAATGGTTTCATCTATCAGTCCTGGAAAGAGAATTCTTTTCTCTCTCTACCTACTACTTTGTGAGAAATCTTGACCAAATCTTGATCAATTGAATCAATTAATCCCCCTACAAAGTAAACCAGAATGCAATAAAGCCAGAATATGTTTTGCTTTCTAGCTCTTACTTGAGGTTTATTGAAAGATGTTCTGAAAGAAATTGTACATCCCGAACCGATGCAGGGCAAAGTACTGCAGGAACACCACAGAAGTACTGTGATGCACAACATGTCAAAAATAGATGCTGTACAAACAGATAACCCTTAAATAATGTCATTGTAGACATATGTGGATGCAGAGACAATTCAAGTTTGATTTTACCTCTTAAACAACCAGAGTGGGGATCTGGATGGAGGTGAGGAGCCTCGTAGGAGTCACAAGTCACTGGCCCACTCGACCATGGCAGCAAGGAGTTTCTCGTCACCCCAGGGCGAGCTGGAGATGCATCGCCTGAGGAGAGCTCTGGAGAGGGTCTCCTTCGACCAAACGCTGGGAGGGAGGCTGGACGAAAGCGACGGGGAGACAAAGCCCTCATCAGGAAGCACACTGTCCCGCAGAAGCCTTAACGACTCCAGTAAGCTATAGTACTTGGAAAAGCAGGCTTCTTATGTACCTCCGACACATTTCGATCTCTCTCTTTCTCACTCTGACCCTCAGATGGACTCCTGTTCCCCGCCTCACCTATGGACTGGGACAGCTTCACAGACCCAGAGTACCTCTTTACTGCTGTTGCACCAGAGGACCCTCCACCAGGTCAGTGCCGTTCGCTCATTCACGGCCTGCTGAGCGGCAGACCTGTATCCTGGGAGGTCACTGTGGACCTGGGGCACCTCTGGACCCCTGACGGCCAAGAGACACCAGGGGTCGAGGGATGTGGAGGAGGAGGTAAAGGAGGAGGGGCGGATGTAAAAGGAAAGGGACCATGGGAGGAGATCATTCACCAACTGACTGCTCGCTCAGTTATCAGGGACTTTGAGAAAATGGCAGAGAAGGAGAGCGACATTGGACATGGTGAGGCTCTTGAAACGTTCATCTCACTTTATCTTAAATGATATCTTATACTGTACACACTGTCTATCCTTTACTTTTTCTCAGGATCGGCCAAGCGATACCGCATGAAGGCTATCCAGACCAGTAAGCATTGTAACATCATCTGCATGTACACAGCCTTCACTACCACTGACAGGAACCCCAACAAAGGCTTGCCAGAAGGCATTGACATCCAAAACACAGGTATGGCATACTGCCAATTCACACACACTCAGACAAAAATGATGTCATATATTTTAGAAAGGCACATGATTTTACACAAGTACTATCCAGCCTGCTTAGTTTTTGACCATTCTTTTTTAATCTGTTTCTTGCAATTCCCCTATCTTACTGGCATACAAAAATAAAAATAATAAAAATAAAAATAAATATAAAAATGTCTGGAGTGCACCTTTAATATTGAGACAAGTAGTTTAACTGAAGTTTAATCATTGCCAAATACACCATATAATTTATAACTAGTTAGTGTGCAATGCCTGTTCTTACAATGTGTTATGAGGATCAAACTGATTTAAGTGTGTGTGTGTGTGTGTGTGTGTGTGTGTGTGTGTGTAGGGTTCCATGTGAGGAACAGGCGGAGTTCCCAGTCATGTATTCGCAGGCAGAAGGCGTATTCTGTTGGTTTGGGCAGACGGCGCACCAGCAAAGACAGCGAAGAGATCGAGGACACCTGGAACTCAACAGGTAGACAGACATAATGATGCCACGACCCATTTCTGTTGTCAAGACTTTAGGTCATCAACAATCTTTGTATCTCTCAGACAGAGATGACACCCCTGCCTCACCCTGTAGCCTCACATCCTGGGACTCTAGTAAGTATTGTCGACTCGGTCAGTGAAAACCCTCTAGAGTCAGTGTAGTCTCGAGGTTAGAGGCGTCTGACATCCAACCCCTGAGGTTCAGTTCACCAGAATTACTAGAGGAAAACAGATTTCTGCCTCTACTCCAACCCAAAGCAAGTGCATGATGGATAGTTTAGGTCCTCACAGCATTGACAAACGTCCATAGTTAAATTTCCTTCCAAAAATATCTTCCCCTTTGCTTTGGATAATTAACAAAACACACTGTAAAACATTTGTCTCTTTAAAAAAAGGGACTATTTTGGGGCATAAAATTCATTTCTATCTATTTAATGTGTCATGCAAAGGGTGAACTGAGTCTTTGAACACAGTCAGGAAACATCACTTTATCCCTTTGCTTATGACATAATACCTTTGTTTTATTCCACACTGCTGTCTCAGGTGTAGGGGGCAGTGCATACTCTGCTACAGCCCCAGCAATACCAGGCACCTCATGCACTCGTTCACAGCGATCTATCGAGAGCAAGTCAATGGAGAGCTTCTTTGGCACCAGGTAAGACTTCAACATTAATATATATTTCTTGTGAAAGTGACATCACAATGCAAAGGGGACTTTGGTAGCAGCGTTTGGGCTCAGGTTACTTCACAGAGTATGCCTCTTTTCTGTGAGGGGTGTGTGTTATGTTTACACCCAAATGTGTAGATGTTCAAATGCCCAAAAAACACATTTGTTTTGTAAATTACAGATTTCCACTGGGCAGACTGAGGTCCTCTATTTCATCAGGAAAACAGGTTCCTCTCAAGTCCCACTGTCTGTCTGCAGAAAATGAGAAACAACCTGAAACGGAAGTTTCAGACTATCTGCCCTTGGTGAGCTGTGCAGCCACTTACGACACACAGTATATACTTAACTACACAAAACCATGCATGCACATATGTATATTTTGTAAGGGTGAAAAAAAAAAATTGTATGTATTGGGATTTTCTTTGCAATGATTTTCAAAATCGATTGTTTTCCCTTGAGTCAATCATTTTTATACCAATGATTGACCTAAAAATCTTTTAATACCTTACCGTTGACGTTGACTGCATCATATGCGTTTCTAGCTAAACAAAGCAAAAGCAGAAAATGCAGAAAATACAGGTCATGTACTTTTTTTTTTACAAATGAAATAAATCACAGACTGTCTGACTGACATGTGATACGCATTCTTCTTAGAAAACAGTTTTGTCTGTCAATAGTGTCTCCAGAAGTGTATTATTCAAGTGTACTTTTTGTTAAAGGAGGACAAGAAAATCCCAATACTCCATGCTACTGAATTGCAATAATTCAAAATAGCAATACAAATCAAATCGGCACCCATGCATCGTGAAATAATCAAATTAGGACAAAAGGATATCGTCCCAGCCTTATTAATACGTGTCCATTTGGTGTCTACTCAGGTGCGTCTGCAGCTGGCATCAGGAGCTTTTCTCCTGACAGAGATCTACTCTGACTGTGTCCAGATCCCCCTGGACCGCCTAAAGAGGGCTTCACCCTACAGCCTCCACCGCCGCAGCCTCAGCCCGCCCTTCCGCTGCACGTATCCCAGTGCTCCATCTTTATCCACCTCTACCAAGCCCCCCGGTGCCACCAGTAGCCACCATGTTACCTTTTCTCCTTCTTCCTGCTCCCTCGCCAAACCAACTGCTCCTCCCTTCCACCACACTCCAGACGACACTCCCCTCATGCTGGAACCACGTCGAAGACACCTGTCTGACCGAGATCCCGCCACCTCGCCCCCTGACCTCCCCAGCTCTGAGGAGGGCTCCCTGGAGTTCTCCGTTTGCCCCTCTCAGAGCCAGATCCCCGGCCAGGCAGACAGTGGTCGTGGATCAGAGACAGATGTGTGTGAAGGTTCTTCAATAGAGTCAGGGGACCTCCAGGGAAGCAGCCAGTTGGCTCAAGAGGACCTGGAGGGCTCCAGCTGGGCCACGGCTGTGGCTCTAGCCTGGCTCGAGCACCGCTGTGCCGGCTACTTCATGGAGTGGGAGCTGATGGCGGCAAAGGCAGACTATTGGCTGCGATGCCAGGAGCTGCCCGAGGGAGTGGACCTGGCAGGGCTGAAGGGAGCGGCCAGACAGCTGTTCCTGCTGCTGCGCCACTGGGACGAGAACATCAAGCTCAACATGCTGTGTTACAACCCCAATAATATGTGAGACAAAGATCTCTAAGGAAACTGAGCCACATCTGATTAGCATAATCACTTGTTGCCAATGATAGTGACTCCTACTGTAAGTAGCAGCGCCTTTACATGGAAGAGTAAATCCTGTATTTTATCTGCAGGATCAACTAATACCATAACCTAGTGCCAAGTTAATTTTTTGCACATGCAAATTTCTACTGATGTAAGACTTTATAAATACCAAGTGGCCTTTTATCATAAATCAATATATTGCTTTATGCAATCACAAGAATGCCTTGACCTGAATGGGCTCTAAGTAATATATACTGTATGTAGTGAATTACTTTGCCAAGTGTATAATCACATTCAGTCTGTGTTGAATGGGAATGATGATTATTTTCTTTAAATGAGGAAATTATTGTTAAGGAAATAAAAAAAATCTGTGGATGTTAGACATTTTTTTGTAACGTGTAACAATACCATACATAGAAAAAGATGAAAAAAAACATCAAGGTTAAGTAACATCTCTGTTTAATATAAAATGTCACACTTTTGCTGTTTGAGTCTCCTGCAAAACTTTTCACAATACTTATGTGCTAAGAAGATGAATTATGTTACAAATCAGAAAAATAGCCATGATTGTCTGCCGCTTAGTTTAACACATTTGTGTAAAATTATATTAACTACTGGAAACAATTTTTGGCTACTGGGCGAGTGGAAATACAGCGGGCTATTGCCAGATACGCAATTAATTTAAAGCTTTTGTTGCTGCGTTCAAGTTCTGTATCATATTAATGATATTCCTTTATAGTCAGCTTTCTTAACACAACCTACAAGATAATTTGTGCACCAATAAATTAGTTTTTGAAAATATCAAGCAGGGGAAAATGATTAGGCCAGTTGAAATATGGGCAGATAGAGAACTATGTAACAAATGTTCTCAAAACAGGATAATATTCACAAATTCATCTAGCACTCTTCTCTTCCTATAATGTACTGTATCTGAAAATGAAACCTGAGAATCCATATTTT
>NC_048418.1:23109648-23129611 GCF_013103735.1 Etheostoma cragini | reverse complement strand
GGGGGGGGGGGGGGGGGTGGAGGCTGTTTGGCAGCTGATTAGACTTGAATACAACGTTCTGGTCCAATCATGCTGTGGGTCACTGGCTTTTGTCTTTGACGGGTGTGTGTTCTCGTGGTTCTGCTGGGGCTGGAGGCAGCGGCGGAGCCAGCCACAGACACAGGAGGATGATGAGGTGACAGACGTGGAGGGCAGCTGAGCTGCTGTTAGTAGAGGGGTAAGTGTTCCATGAAAGCTCGATCAGACCCAGGATCAGGACCCTGAACACAAGGAGAAAAAAAAAAATACATATTTAAAGGATTTTGTTTTTTACCTGGACCCTATTTTCTGGGGAATCATATGTATCATGATTTTTTTTTTTTTTTTTTTAAATCGATTCTTTCTCCTACAAATATATTTTTGATTCATTTATTTTTACCTATGATTCACCTAAAAAAATACTGTTTCTACGGTAACACTGACGCTGACTCATGTTTCCAACAAAGCGGCCCCAAAGCAGAAAATACATGTTATGTACTTCTTTATAAATTAAATATATGTCAGACTTACAAAACTAATCAATAATGGAACTTATGGTTTTAGTATTGAGACTCCCTTTTACCTGAGCAGGTGGGCCAGCTTCTTGACTCCTCCACTCCAGAGCAGGTAAGGCAGCGTGTGGAAGTACCAGACGTAGAACTGGTAGTGCAACGAACGACTGAAGCACATGCCAATGAAGTTAGAGGTGAAGAGAATCAGCACCATCTGTGATATTCTGTTAAGGTTAACTACCCTGGAAATCCGGAACTTGAATTTTGTCAGCGAGTTACTCTGGCATCGAGTAATGCTGCTCATTAACTATGCCCTTTTAGCTGAGCGGCACCAATCACATCGGTGTATGTGATGTAGGCGGGGCCAGAGGCGAGCTGAACAGATGACAACAGTTTAATCTACCTGTTAGCTCAGCTGGTAGCTAAGCGTATGGGGCTCTGGATACGTCACCCCGTGTGTTGTTGCGATTGGTCGTAGTGTTGTCCAATTGCGTGCAGTGAGATTTTCAAATGCACGCTTGTTGCCGCCCCTCAAGATGGCCGACTTTCATTACTCGATGCCAGACCCTTAGAGGTGCTCTTAGCGATTACTTAAGTATTTTGAAACAAAACGAGACTAGCTCGCCCTTACTGATCAGCCTACCTAAAAACTTTGGACCTGAAAACCCGGTCTTCCACCCATTACTCCCGCTAAACCCCGGACTGGATTCCGGACTTACTGATTAGACTAAAGTCTGTAAGTGTGGCCATTTTTACTTAAAGTGCCTTTAATTTCTGTTGCATGTACGGGGGGACTAAAAGATTGCGTTGAGACAAACTTATTTGTTATTCTGTTTTGCTCCACAAACGAACCAAGTTATAAGAAAATCAGAGGGGGAGTTTTTTGTATGATTTTTTCTGGACTCTTTAAATCTGGTATTTTTGGACAATACAGTTTTTTCTGTGGGACTGAGTGCTTTGCTTAATTTTTGTGTTAAATATATGAACATTTGATTGGAATCTTGAATTGTGTGTGTGTGTTTAGTTGGGTTTATCTTTTCATTTGTTTAGTGTGATTGTTTTTCTCTGTGCAAGCTTGTGTGGTTTGATCTATATCCTACATAGAAAATGCAATAGACATAAACCTTTAACTGGACTAAGACTATCTTAGATGTCAAGAGAGGGACCTGGCGGGCACCCTTTGACCATTTAAAGAAAACAAAATGGATAAAGACAAACTGTCACAATGTACAGAAGCTCAAAACTTGCCCTGTTGAAGCCTGTTGAGGGCTAACTCTAGCAGGAGGATAACTCGGTGTAGGCAGCAGCGATTGGTTTCAGTCGTCTCGCTACTGACAGCACTACAAATTAATAAAAAAATAAAAACAAAAACAGCTACAAGTTGAAATCGACAGGAATGCTCCTTTAAGGAACAGTGTTCTGCAGATATGAGTAGATTCAAATGGAACAAAAGGATATGATCAGCAGTGTTTTTCTGACTAGGAGTTTTCCTCTTGCTCGGCTCCTTGAGGAGTTCGAAGATACTTTCTCCTGGCCTGGGAAGAGAGAAGATTATTCATATGAGCCTCATGCTTCTTTTAACCCTTGAATTGTCTTCACTTTTGGGACCCTCGGGTCATACTGACCTGTGACTTATTTAGGGTTTTTAAAACAATTCTAAAATAACATTTTACTTCATAATCTATTACCAAATGTTGTCTTTATCTCAATTTCAAATAATTGAGATAACATTCAGAATATGTTTAGGGAATGCAATCAGTCTTTACAAGTGGGGTTTGTATTTTGTCATAAGGTTATAATTCATGTTAAAAAGCCACTATGTGATCATTCTTATCTTGGGAAAAGTGGTCATATCCAGAATAAATTTCTGAATTGAGTCAGGAATACATGTTTAATCACAGAAAATAAGGTAAGGCCGTTGATTTTCAGGTTGAAAAAAACTGCTAAAAAAAACTGTTAAAGCACGACTTTAACCCCCGACTTATTCCAGCTCTTGTCAAACTATAATGCCAACAGTACCCTCGGCAGAGCCAAAGTCTGTCTCACCTCTTCCAACGGCGGAGAGCAAAGAGCAGCACGGTGAGCAGGTGGGCGGCCAGCAGGAGGAAGTGGAAGTACCGATTCAAGAAGAACCATTCCGGCAGGAAGCGCCAGTTGACCGTCCATTTAAACATAAACTGACGGCCGAGATCAAACGCCCGGCTTATATAACCCATGGGATTCTCCAGGAGGAAAGGCAGACCCAGCAAAAGCTGCAATATCGAGACAGAATCATTTAGACACTATGCTTGCCAAAACTGGACAACATTAAAAAAATACGTGAGTATGCCAGTATAACTGTGCCTGGTTGTGTTATCCATCGTGTTGTCTTCCTGCTGACCTGGACATTTTAGTTTTAGAGTCTTAATTTAAAATGAAAAACGTTTTAATCAGAGTTTTGGTCGTCTTTTTTGACCCTTTTGTGGCTTTCCCACAATGATTTTGTTGATTTTTGAAATTTCCGTTGTTTTTTCCCAAATTTTTAAAGCTTTTTTTTTTTGTTACATTTCTCACTTTTTGACAATTGTTACTTTTTGTGACATTAATGTCACTATATTTGAAATTTGTCCACATTTTAGTCACTTTATTTGACATCTTTCTCTCTTTTTTGCACTTTAAAAAGTTCTTCTTTTACCAATTGTTTTTTCTCCACATGCTATAAAAACACCCAAATTCAATAAAAGTACTAAACTGATTATGTGTTTAACTTGTGAGAAGCATTGTAGGGAACCATCCACGTTACTTTTTTAGAAAATTTGTTTGAAGAAACCCAAATTTCGGATAAGGAAACTTTTTGGAAAGGGGTCATGACCCGAAGACAACAGGACGGATTAAAGGAATATTTTACCTGTAAGCCCGCACACAGAGAAAGTTTGGGGATTGTCCGGATTAGACCAAACTCAGACAGGAGGAGGAAAAGTAGTCCCGGAGCAAAGAGGAGCACATTCATTTTCACAGACACTGCTAAACTGTCAGAAAGAGAGGAAGATTGAGTTGTAATTTCATCATGTAACGCATGGTAAAAAAACAAAAAAACACTGATATATAGTTCTCCATTCCATGAAAAGCCAGATGAAAATCTGCATTTTGCTTCTTGCCTGTAAAGGCCACAGCCCAGGGTCCAGTGTCCATCCATGAAGAGGTTGACAGCTGCAAACAGCAGCATCATGGCCACTGGATCATTAAAGAGCCGCAACACAAAGATGGAGTGGATCCGATAAGAAGCACAGCACACAAAGAAGAACACATAGGGAGGAACCTGGAGAAATTAGAAGAAGCAAAGAAATATAATTACTGCATGTCAAGGGAAATTAGTATTATGAAATTGTGTAATGCAACATGGTAACTGAGGCTTTTGTCACGCAGACTGACCTTCTTGGTTCGGTTGTAAATCCGGAAGACGAGCAGCAGCGTGATGAGGTAGAAAGCAGCAAAAAGGTACTGGGCCAGACGGATGTTCACCCCACGGCTGGTGATGTAGTAGAGAGCTGTGAAGATGTAGACAAAGCCAGCCGGGTACCTGCAACAACAAGGTGTTCTTTCATCCTGCACTGAAAACTACATCTAACTACAGGATGGAGTGACCTACATCACTGAAAACCTTCAAAAAAAAACTCACACCAAGGGGCCGGTGTCTCCTTTAAGCTGGGTGTAGTCGTAGGTACCATTGATGACTCCCTCTACTTCATCCATGTAAGCTTTCCAGTCTATCTCAGTGTCTGCAATAAAGAGCGTAAATTAGTGATCATGATTGATGGGGAAGGTTATCTCTGTATTTCCTAGGGGAGGCAAAAATAATAGAAAACAACTCTTGGAACAAGCTTGACGAAAACTTGAAATTGTTGTATTCTGTCTCCATCTTCAAGGAACGTCTCGAGCAAAAACTGCTTTTTTCTTATTGTCGCTTATTCTGTAAGTGCTACAATTTGTGCTGGGATCGTTTATCTGTTGTCGTTGGATTTTCTTTTGTAATTGTCTTTAATGAGTCCATGGTAAATTGAGTTTTTGGTTGTTAGTTGGATGTATATTGTTCTCGGGCCCCCTCCGAAATACTTTTAGTAGCTTATTTGGGGTTCTCTATTTAATGCAGCCTACATACACACACAAATATTATATATATATATATATATATATATATATATATATATATATATATATATATATATGTATATATATATATATATATATATATATATATATATATATATATATATATTTATATATATATATATATATATACATACACACATACATACATACATACACACTAGTAAAAAAACAGAGTGACTAAAAGAGGATGGAATAATAGACAACAACTTGGAATTTAGGCAAGAGTGCAGAAAAAAAAATTTAAAAAAATTGGCCAAAAGGAAATTTTTTATATATAAACATGATCTAATAAGACATGCATAAAATGATTAGGCAAAACACATTTCATCTACTTTATCGCATTACATGTGACCACCTCATGTTTCATGTTCTAAGAATCCAATTCTCCACCTTTAATCATGACTGAGCCTCTGACAAGGACAACACAATAAAAACCTCAGTACACGAAACATTTCATGAAAACTTGTCTGTGACAAATACTGCAGTGTCAAAATCTAACAAACTCAGATTTACATGTATATTTTTTTTAAATCAATCATAGAAATGTACATTAAAGAAAAAACCGTTGCATCGAAATGCGTCAATAATCGATTTGGAATCGAATCATGAAGTGCCCAGAGATTCCCACCCTAAGTATTTCCTATTATACATTTAATGTTTCTACTGATATTGTAAATAACCTCTTTATCTAACGTTATTTAAACAAATAAAACATAAAACTACTCTGTGTCTAAAGGTGTGTCCTATGATTAATTATTTGACACAATGACCAAAAACCCATATGTTAACGATTTTGGACTATTGGTAGGACAAAAAGAAAACTGAAGACCTCAACTCGGCTTTTGATAGGCATGTTTCACTATATTCGGTCATTTTATTTTTAATTACAGCCTTACATCAGACAAATAAGTAGATTTGTCAAAAATAACATGGAGGACATACTAAATGCTTAGAATATAAGTTTAGTGGGCAGCTAACGTTATTCATCATGCCTCTACGAGTTGAGATTATTGCCAGTAAATATCATATCTTTAGCTGCATAACGTTTTAGGCAGCAGCTGCTGAAAATAAAGAATGTCACGTAACACTAGAAGAGAACAGAGGATTGTATATGGCCATGCAAGTGCAGTAAATTCCCTTTGACAGGTGGCAGTGTAAGTTGGTATGCTTGCTAATGCTAGCTCCTTAGCGTTGAAATGCGTCCAGAAAATAGCAAAGCACCATAGCATGCTAACTAGCCGTGAAGATACTTACATGCTACTTTCTGTATGACCCACACATTTATCCCGACCTCCAGGAACCATAAAACTGAAACGACCAGTAACGTGTATTCCGTCTTGAACAGGACCAAATGTTTGTCCTGCCACAGTGCGTGAAGTTTCCCCCATAGCGGGGACGGGGAAACAGCAGACTTTTTCCGCACACCTCCTGCCATCTCGGCGGCGTAGAGACAGAGTGGAAAAAGGCCGACGATGACATGCGCCGTTGTACGTCATCACGCAATGTTTTCATCACTACGTCACAAGGACGACACTGTTCAACAACCGAGTATGTCAACTTGACTCTTCTGTACTCTGACAGGTAACAAAAAACTGATTTATATCTAATCGTAATTGACAATTAAGACATATATACTTTTAGACATTCATTATAATTGTTCATATAGTTAGCAATAGCTAATGTTAAAACGTTTAGAGGTCACTGCTGTTCCCCTGCTGCCTATAACAACGTTAGCTGGCTAGCAGCTAACTTCAAAAATATGAGTTAGCTAGCTAACGTTGCAACGTTAGCTAACTAGCTAACGTTAAGTCATGTGACACGCTTATATGATAGAAAATGCGCTTTCAATGTATTAATACATTGAAATAGGCCTTGAAATAGTGCCATACAAAATGGGTAGCAATTGCTACCCATTTTGTATGACACTATTAACAAAGACAGACATTAAGTTATCCAACGTACATTTTCATCTGCAATACCCACTCCATACACAATACACACAATGATAACAAGACGTCAAAAAACATTGAAAGCATTAAGTCAGTTTAGCAGAATACAGCACTGAGATTTTCCACTGCATTAGTCAAACCTTTTTTTTTTTTAATAGGTACAGCAAAATTGCACTTGTTTTGTCCTGTTATCTTCGACCCCTTTCCAAAAAGTTTCTATATCAGAAATTTGGGTTAATAATAATAATCAGTTCACTACCTTCATTGAATTTGTGTGCTTTTTGTCAATTTTATAGCCTTTGGAGAAGAAACAATTGGTAAATGAACTTTACAGATGTTGGAGTGGCTGCGGTTTGGTAGGGGATTTTACACATATATTTTGGGATTGCCCAAATATTTTAGATTATAAAGGAAATAATATTCAAAAGGAAATAGCACATGTTTTGGGTATTGATTTTAAGTTGGATCCAGCACTATACATACTGGGTATAGTCCCAGATAACATTATAGATGGGAACTTGACTTCTTCACTGAGAATCCTGCTTTTAATAACTCTAATTACCTCTTTTATTTGCTTATTTATTTATTTTATTTTTTTCTTAATTTATTTGTATTTTATAATTGTATTTTACACTTACTGTAGTAGACTTGACCATCTCCTAATGTGTGTTTCTAAAGTATGTATTTTTATATGTATACTTGTCATTTTTTGTGACGGCAATAAAAAGTAAGTTTAAAAAAAACACCGAGAAAGATGTCGAAAAAGTAACAAAAATGTCAAAAAAGTGATCACTGTAAAAATAAAAATAAAATGTTAAAAAAATTTGGGGGGAAAGCCACAACAATTTCAAAAGGGTCAGAAAAATTCGACAAACTTTGAAAAAGTGACAAAAACATTGGGGGGATGCCACAAAAGGGTCGAAAAAAGACGACCATAACTTTAAAAAAATAAAAAACTGGATTCCAGGTTGGCGGCAAGAACACGAGTGTTAACGACATAAAGAAAACAATGGATTGATTTGATCATGTGTTTGTGCAGGTCGGCAGTGAGAGGAGACTCTGAGAGAATGGATGGATTTCCTGTGAAGATGACAGAGGCAGCGTGTCTTGGGGCCAGCCTTGCCTTCTCAGGCATCTGCTACTACCTCTACAGGAAGAGCCGGACAACACTAGATAAACTCGATGTCAGTGGAGGTCCACGTGCAAGTAACATACAACATAACTTGACATTGTTATATTTTGGAATTTCCAATTTTCTGTTTTTTGTACCATGTAAACAATCTTCAGCTTTAAAATACTGCTTGAAATCCTCTTTACGTGTGTTTACAGCAAGGTCAATCTTTTAGGCTAGTTGTTTTTAAACTAGTGGACTTGTGACTTAAGCAGTGTCTTCTAGTGTTTCTATACATTTTTTAGAGGACTGAAGAAGTAGACCATGCAAAAGTTCAGAAGGAAAAATCTAAATCCTGAGAACAGTAACATAAATAAGCTGGCTTTTGTGTGACAGAAACCCATATTTTGTACAACCTGAAGGCTTTCTGCAGTACTACAGTATGTATACTGCATATACAAATTAGTCTGTGTCTCGTGTTGTCAGGATGCTCCACACTTCACCATAGATGGAAAACTCAAAGACATTTTGAAAGTGACTCCAGGAGCGTGTCTACAGTACGCTGTCATCGAAGGTAAATGTCTCACAGTTTTTGATACGGACAAGATCTGAAAGCATGTTTTTCCCCCACAAAAAAACCTAGTTTTCTATCATGTGTGTATTTACACTGTAGGTGCTGTGAAACCAGTAGGCGATCCTCTGACGAGCCCTTTCCAAAAAGACTTTGTCGGGGTGTTGCAGAAATTCACGTTGAGAGAACACAGGCTGGTGTGGAATGGGATGTCCCGCACCTGGTGAGAACTCTATCAAGACAATAATACAGTGTGGCATTATGATATAATAAGAAACACCATTGTTGAGCCACAGTGAGAGGAAATCGGTTGTTGCAGCAGTACAACAGAAACATTAGAGATAAATACAGATAAGTATAGAAAGTAACAGATATACATGAGAGTTAATGAACTGAAGTAGAATAGTCCGACTGGACTTTAGACCCTTTAAAAATTCCACAATCTGTTTATGGGTTTTTGGGTGTTTATGTACACATAAAACAATGAGGCAACCCCAAAGTTCCAATATAGTGTTTATGATATTTTGTCTTCATATCTGTGGACTGAAAAGACCCGTTGTTCCTCCCTCTACCTGTTGCAGGACGGACAGTGAACGAGTCTTGCACCAAAGAGTGAACGCGGTGCCCTTTGTGTTGGTGGGATCCAATGAGACCGCAGTCAAAGTCCTGTGCCCTCTGCAGGCCTCTGGAGTCCACATGGAGACTACCCACGAGAAGTTCCACCAGGTCAACTCGGGCTTGGGTGACATCATAGGACAATACCTCAGTGGGGAGAAGCTGAAAGGGCAACTGGAGACCGAGGAAATGCTCAAAGTCAGTTTTTAGATGAGATACTAATGTGGAACATCATAAACATATACAGTTATTGTTATTACTGTTTTAATGCAATTAGGAACTGACAGGATTACATTTCACTAGAATTGTATTTTATATGATTTCATATGACAAATGATTGGATGATTGAAGGATTAATTTGCTTTGGGCAAGGTATAAACATTTTCTTCGCAAACCACAACAGCAAATATTAACAGAAACGGGTCTTAATGATACATTTTTACAAATATTCCCCCCTTTTTTCCCCCAGGTGGGCACAACTCTTACCGGCGTGGGCGAGTTGATACTGGACACGGACGGCACCCTGAATCTCCGACCCCCCTCTAACGGCTCACAGTATTTTTTGAGCATTACGGACTTCGACACCCTGCTGGGAGAGCAAGAGAGCAAGGCGGTTTTGTGGAAGGCGCTGACCATTGGCTCCGCTTTGGCAGGGGCAGCGGTCCTCTTTTGGGTCGGCCGACGCTACTACCACCAACTAAAACTTCGCTGGGAGAGGGAGCGGGAGAGAATGGAATTTGAGAGACTGCGGGCTGAAGCCCCAAGAGCACATGCCCCGGTAAGGGGCCCTGAGGCCCTTCAAGACGGGGCGGAGGAACACATAGAGAACGCCTGTGTGATTTGCCTCAGTCAGCCACGGAACTGTATCCTGTTGGACTGTGGGCATGTGTGCTGCTGCCACAGCTGCTACCAGGCTCTTCCACAACGCCGATGCCCTATATGCAGACAGGATATCAGCAGAGTGGTGCCTCTCTATCACGTCTAATGCCTCTGTGTGATCACGTGACCTCAGTGGGGCTTCAACGCCACACAAACTGTACCAGCGTTACACCTCAAAGGTCTAGAGAAATTCTTCCACACCCTTAGTCTCTATAGACCTAATCACTGTGACGTCGCGCTAACACATCAATCACGTCTGATTTTTGGAGATTAGTAAAATGAGCAAATTTGTCTATTTCTGCTGTCATTTTCAACTGTCACTTTAACGTTTGAAGAAATATATATATAGAGATGTTTATTTTCTGTACTGTGTTGCTTTGTTAGCATCTTTGATAAACCAAATCTAATGTCACGAACAGAAACATCTCACCGCCGGCCAGACCGACTTGCTTGTTTCGTCTCCGAGCTCCAACGTTAGCGAAAGTTCTGACACACGAAAGCATCAAACGTGCGTTTTAGGTGAATGAGATGAGCAACATGCAGTTGTTCCTCGTCCCTGATTGGTCATCCTGTGCAATAGAGGTATGTTGTAAACAACCAGAAAGCGATTATTTTATCATTATTCTTATTATCATTACACATCCATGGATTGGGTCTATAGAAAACAGTTCAAGCCCTCTGACGTTACCTGTCTGGTGCTTTGTGACAAAAGCTGGTGCTGGTTGAGTTTTTGCTGACCCAGTCCTCCCAGTCACTCCAGCTGGAGAGGCGGGGGACGTCGTCAGGCGGACAGCCAGAAAGACTGTCCTCCACCACCAGCCATTCCGGCTCTTTCCATTGGCCGCTGGGCTGGTTGTTAGCTCCACCTGGTCTGCAATCTTACTGCTGTAAAGACTAAAGATTGTCTTTCAAGAACATACTGTATGTATAAAATAATCTGAACTGTAAGGATAATGTGCACTTTGTTCACTACAGAGTTTCAGTGAGGTATTTTATCTGTAATGTATATAAGAAATACATGGAGATGAAGTAATTAGAAAAAGGTGTACAGCGATGTTTATTTTCCTACCAGTTAGTTCTGTGCCTTAAGGTAATTTATATGGCTGCTACTGTCTTAGTGGAAATAAACTGTATCTGAATAACTTAAATCTGGTCAGAAGGAGCACAGCTTTTGCTTCAACCAATCACGTATTTGAGTCACAGGACATTATTGAAGCAAAGTTACATTTATAAGACAAAGTGAGTGTTATTAATGCACTGAAAACAGGCGAGAGTGTGTGAAATGATGGATAGTTGGAATAAAACAATAAAGCATCACTCTATGAACCGATTGTGAAGCACTTCCTGTCATGTAAAGCTGTATTTTCCACACTTTTTTTTTTTTTTTTAAAGAAATGGAGCAGTAACAAAACTTAAAATGTTAGAATACAGATTTGGTTGGGGATACTATGAAATACTGCATTATGCTCGGTGTGTATATACCAATCTTTAGCATCTCTTAACGATCCACATACATCTGAACCGCAGCTGTTACATCACATGGCTGCTGCTCCTCTTAAAACACCAGCATTGGAGTTCATGTCTGAATAGATCCACGTTTCACAGGACTCTCAAGATGATAGGAATTCATGATTCATGAGTCTTTTTTTTAATTTTTCCATAGGCACAAATGCTTGTTGACAGCACCTGGGGTCTGAAAAGACTCGGGTGTAGTTAGTCATCAAGCTGACTATTTCTGTCATCCCTAACAAGTAGTGAGAGGGTACGGAGACGGGTGGAGAGACAAAAACCCATCTTTTTTTCCACAGAAAGTGAAAAAGTACTGTGTGTGTGTGTGTTTGGAGGTGGTGCAAGGTGAAGAGGGGGGCATTGCAGCCTGAGTTGGCGTGAAAAGGGAGCAGGTGGAGGGACACAGGATGTCATGAATCTTCCTCCGCTGTCACAAGGGTTCACTTTGACAAATTCTACACGAGCTCTCTCAGCAGAACAGCAGCTGGGGCTCTTGAGGAATTACTATTGCTGTGGCACTCACAGACCTCTTAGG
Organism: Etheostoma cragini; assembly: GCF_013103735.1. Lineage (NCBI taxonomy): Eukaryota > Metazoa > Chordata > Actinopteri > Perciformes > Percidae > Etheostoma > Etheostoma cragini. The sequence goes on along the minus strand of NC_048418.1, from coordinate 23,117,763 downwards.
GCATGGGGGGGGGGGAGATAAAAAGACATTGGAGCAGAAGGGTCCTTGTAAATTCTGGAGTGTGGTCTAGACCTACTCTATCTGTAAAGTGTCTTGAGATAACGCTTTTTATGAATTGATACTATACATAAAATTGAAAATAAGTGCAATAGGAATAACATTACATGGGCTTTTGGAGGGAGTGAGTGCAATGGGAAAAAAAAACTAATAGTTCATATAGAGATAATCTAATTGATCTACTAATGTTTTTAATACTATATGTTACTATCCAATGTCTTTTTTTTTTTACTGTAACTCCAACCCGCCTAATGGACTGCAGATGGAATTTGCTGCTGGACTTTTTCATCAATGTGCATTGTCCTGAATTACTACATTAAGTTAAATGAATTTAAATAAAATAAAAGCTCTGAAATGTAAAATAAGTGATTGCTTTTCTTCCTTCATTGCCACAATTACTTTAGGCTTAATTATGAGTATTTCAGTAGATCTGAATTATGTTAAAAGGTTGGTGTCTACCACTAGGTGTCCATCTTTCTTCACTTGAGGTAGTGAGAGACACACTGTCCTGGCTGACAGTGAGGGACACATGGCTCCAGAAGACAGTTTCCAAGTCACATGCAATTAATGTGCACCATGATATCCTGTTTAATTCACTCTGAAAGCTGACAAACAATATAGATGATATGATTATTCTCTAATTGGCTGTGCTTCATGGGTGTAGACCCTGATTAGTGGTGATGGGGGTGCAGACAGAGGTGGTTAAGTTCAGTAAAACCTCATTTATTGATTTAACGGCAGCATTAGATTTGGCTAGTAATTATCATATTTTTTATGTTGTGCAATTTGATTTGTGTTTAGTGTTGATTATCAAGCATGCTAACATGCTAAACTAAAGTGGGGATCATGGTAAACATAGAATAGAATAGAATAGAATGCCTTCATTGTCATAATACACATAAGTGACAATAACAAAATATACAAATATAAACATATTAAGACATGAAAATATACAAATACTACATTTTAAATATTAAATATAAAAATATAAAAATATAACATATAAACATATAAAGATATAGAAATATAGAAGAAAAAAAAAATATATATATATATATATATATATATATATATATATAAATCTAACAATATAACAATATAACAATACAAAAATATAAAATATAAAATATAAAATATAAAATATAAAAATATAAAATGTAAAGTGTAAGTAGTGCAGAAAAAAGGGAGGGGGAGTGTATACTATATAAATATATAACATAGAAAGATAGAGGTTTTGTATACACATTATGCAAAAATATAGTTTTGTGTATCAAAAGTCCTGAGTATTACATATTGAAATTAAATGGTTAAGTATTAATAATAAGTAAATATTGCACTGTAATGAAATTGCACAAAATTCCAGTGACCTTTTAGGTAGTATTTCAAAGTAGGTGGGCGAAGAAAGCCTGCGGGTGGGGGTGGGGGGTGGGGGGGTGGGGGGGGGGTCGGTGCATGTGTGAGTGTGAGTTCAAAGTGGTTAGCATGTTAGCATTTAGCAGTACTGTACAGCCTCATGGAGCTGCTAGTATGGTTGCAGAAGCTGCAGTTTTGTCTCAAATTATGTAGTCAGACGGAGCAATGGCTTTAGTACTAGTCTAAATGTAATAATTTCTGTTTTTATTGTTATATTATAATTTATTTCAATGTACTTTATTTCTTTAGGAAGCGTGAACTAAAATAGCACAGCCAAACTATAGCAGGTAGAGTGTAAAATGAATGTGGCATAGCTCCAGATGGGCAGAAAAAGTTTCGATAAATCTTTGAAATTCTACATGCACACCATGAAATTTGGTGCTTGTGCTCTTGACAGGGAACGGCATAGTGGAGGGGGATTTTTTTTATTTTTTTAAAAAAAAAATTTAAGCTTTGGCGTGAGCAGACACTCGACAGACAGCAGGAGGAAAGGTAGAGATGCGGCATCTCAGGAGAGAGAGCCATCCCAGCGTGCTGTGGTCCCTGATGCCAATTACCGCTGTCCCCCATCTGCTTTGGGCATGCATGGAGACGTGGGGTAGGTGACCTACTTTGTGACAGTAGTGGGACTGCAAGCGCTGAGGAGAGCCAGACCTGGATGCTATCATAGGGAAATACACACTGCTTACATATAATAATAAATCAGTTTGGTCCTTCAGTTTGTTTTTACAGCAGTACTGTAAATCTAATGGAGGCAAGGGAACACATGCAAATTGTAGTTAGAAATGTAGAATATGTATTTCCACTTTAATCCATTCATTTTTAAAAGCCTACACTTCACACGCATAAAATCTAGGACAAATTAATATTTAGATCCTTTACTTAACATAAAGCAGCAATGACACTTGTGTTGTGTTCCCGTCAAAATGAAAATCAACACTTTTAGTTGATGCTTTTTATCGATGTTTTTAACGTTTTTGTCCCATTTTTCAATTTTTGTCCCTTCTTTTGACGTTTTCAACATTACGTAACCAACTTATTAACTATAGTTTTACAGTTATATTTGGGATTTGTGGTCAATAAAGCTCATTTTTAGGAAATGATGCCTAATGTTTGAGCTCGAAAAGCAAAAATTAGAAATTCTTTAGACTCAAATAAAAGGAATGGATGTTGATGGATAATCACAGACTGGAATGTGTCAACTTTTACTCAATACTATTTCAAAACCACTTCAATTTTTCTCCAAATGCTATAAAATTGAATAAGACGCCCCAAAATTCATGAAAGTAGAGATTTGTACTTGCCAAAGAGCATTGTGTGAAATCAATAGTGTTATTTTGGGGAATTAAAAAGAACATTGATATAGGAACATGTAAGCAGATTTTGAAAGCTAATCTTAACTGCTTCAGATACATATGTGTACTTTATGTAATGTAAATATAAAGTAAAGGGCTAAGTACTTGAGTAAAAGCTCTCCTTTAAAAGTCCTCACACGTCCAAATACAGCAACACAGCAATGAAACACTTGGACCAAGTTGTTATCCCAGCTTTAGCGTCCCCTGTGCCGCGGTGGGGGGGGGGCAGCCATTGGAGGACGCAGATTCAAAAGAGAACATGCAACATAATGTTCCTAATGAGGAGAGCATAGAACCTACACAGTGCTTTCATGTGGTCCAGGACTGCATGTAGTGTGTGTCCCTATGCTTGTTATTGGGCTTTTCCTTAGCTAGTGTGTACAGCCTACACTATGTGTGTGTGTGTGTGTGTTTGTGTTCAGCACCTGGTCTGCTCAAGGGTAGAAGGTGAGTGACTCAGCGTAGTGATTCATTTATAATTGGAGGCAGTGCTCTGAGAGCACACACACACGAGCACACACGCACCCACACACACACATTTCTTAAGGATCAGGGCCGTTGTAAGAGATGATGTGACTGATTGAGTGAGCCGGCTCATTAAGGACTGCTGCCTGCTAAAGAGGCAGAGATGGACAAAGAGAAAGAAGGGGACAGAGAAGGAGAAATCACCGCATGTGGACTGAGAAAGATCAATTGAACTCAACAGAGGAAGCTAAATGAGGTGTCCTTGCATTTAAGTGCACTGGACTTAACTCTCCTGTTGTCCTTGGGTCAAATTTGACCCCTTTATAAAATGTCTATGTCTGAAATATGGGTTTCTTTTTAACCAAATAACCACAAAAATATGGATTGGATTCCTTACAACGCTCTTTGCAAATCCAATTATCCACTTATCTGTATGGTCCTCTATTAGTCAAAATAATTCCTAATCTCTGCTTTATTAACTCAAATATTAGGTATAATTCAAATTAAATGAGGGTTATTGACCATGATTTCCGAAAAAGTAGTATAACCAATGGTGGTGTTATTGGAAACTAAAAAAAAAGTCTGAAAAAGGGACGAAAATGTCAAATCTTTGTCCGTTTTTGACTCGGGAGGACAACACAAGGGTTAATAAGGCGGTGGACTAGGGTAAGGGTTAAGAAAGAACTGCATCCAGTTGGTATAACACAGTAGTTTCCCCCCCTAAACAGTTAAGATGAAGCAGTACATGGTACCAAAGGGAGGCAGCAGGTCCGATTTCCCCCCCCGCAGCCTCTAACTGTGTCGCTGACTGATGACATCATGTAAACCCCCTTCATGAATCACCTGGGGGGACTTACAATTAGATAGAAAGGTAGATTTAGCGATCTCTAATGCGTTATGTAGCTTTATACAATACATTGAGTGTGGATGCATGTAAAAATGTGAATTGGAAATAGTTCTGGGATTGCTTTTTCCATGAATCATGAATCAAACAATCATTTTGGGTCCATCTACCTCCAAAGAAGACATGCAGCCGACATGCTTGTTTTCTTAGGTGGTTAACAGAAACGCCCTTAAGACTCAGTACTGTGCTTTATATGGACCATGTTTCAGGCTTTGGCTTCTGCAGAGTCTTGGAAATCCAAGAGCATTTCAGGGATCAGGGAGGCTCCAGAATCCTGGTAGCAGCTGTCCCCATGGTCCCGCTACGTGTTCTGCGACGTCCTGTTACATCCTGCTACGCTTTGCGGTGCCCTGCTACGCCCAGCTGGGCCTTGTAATGCTCCACAGTGCCCTGCTAGGCCATGAATACTACATAGAACTACTACAAACTACTATTTTGTGGGACTGTTACTGCCACTCTTCATTCTAACTCCAACCGGTGGTCAGACACAGCCTACCAAGAGCCTGGGTCTGTCCCAGGTTTCTGCCTAAAAGGGATATTTTCCTCGCCACTGTCGCACTGTTGCTTGCTCTGGAGGGAGCTACTAGAACCGTTGGGTCCTTGTATATTCTGGAGTGTGGTCTAGACCTCCTCTATCTGTAAGAGGCTTGAGATAACTCTTGTTTTAAGATTGATGCTATAAATAAAATTGAATTGAAATCCAAGAGCATTTCCAACAGCACTAATCTCAAAAAGTGTCCGCTGGTAGCTTTCAATGGACATGCAGACTTACAGCTAAAGCAGAGGGACACGCTTCCATGGCTTCCATGTTTAAAGACAGGTCAGCTGGCCTGAGTTGTTAAAACAGGTTTTGGTCCAAAAATAGGCCCTCTGTCAGCTCGTTGTTTTACATTTTTATGAGACACCATATGCTGTAAACAGGGATGAAACACGGGCTGCAACCAAAACAACGCAGGGGAAAGTGACGTAATTCCAAGTGCAGCTAATGTATAAATTATACTGTCTCTGTCCATGGTCCTGAAATGAGACATTCACATGTATTTCCTGCAGACACAACCAGGACCATGTTCAATATTTCTCTATTTTCTAGTTTATAAAATGTACTGTATGTGAGGTTTATTTTTCATGCTTCTTATTGTGTATAATAATCAAAATACAGTATATTGATGTGTTGGATTTTAGTGTCTCTACTTTTCTCTTATCAATAGATTTATGCATCTGTCCTTGCACTTTGTTTCTTTCGCTGCTGTGACATTAGTATTTCCGTCTCGTAATTGTTTGGGAGACTCTAAAGAGACGGTCAAAGTCAGAAAATATCCAGCGTTTTAGTCAAAAAACCTAAATCCTATATTTCCCATGATGCAGCAAACTTTGTAGTCTCTGACACCAAACTGAGACAATGACATCATCAGGGTTAATCTACTTTAGAAGTCCTCCAGACCCACAGAAGACAAACTACACAACTGCATACTCAACATAAGTAGTAAACTGACCTCTACTGTACATTGTGTGCTTAATAAGTAGAGTGGAGCGCCCCTTTAATTTTCCCATCTATCTTTTTAATATGTTGTTATCTTATAACATGGACAGTAACTGACAGAGACATCTTTGTCTCTGATTCCCTGTCTGAGCCTACATACTGTACTACTACTACTTCAAATGATGGAAGAAATCACATGTTTTTGTCTGGAAACCTTAATCTGTAAGTTGCATGATAAGTACAAATATTCTACCAAACAGTACATGGTACCATGTGGGGCAGCAGGTCAGATGTTACCCCCGTAGCCTCCAACTGTGAAATACTCTAGTACAAGTGCCTGGAAATTGTACACCCTACTGGGTAAATGTACTTAGTACCATGCAAAGAAATAGCCTACCTGAGTCTTTTTATGACTTGACTTCATAGTCCTATATTATATCTTGGATAGAAAATAATACCCCATAATGGTTTTATTTTGTAGGCTCACAATCGGAACTCTGAGGTATCCATTTATTTTACATGTTTTTATAGAATGGGGCATTATTTTCCTCAGATATGAAGAACAGCCAAGCCTGAAACCTGCTTCAGAATGGGCCCCTTCACTTTCATCTCTCGCCTGTTGAGGTCACTCTTGCTCCTCTATTCTACACCCCTACACACACACACACACACACACACACACACACACACACACACACACACACACACACACACACACACCCGGATGGATGACTTCACCGTTCTGCCTGGGTTTCCTTTATGATCCCGGGATCTCCCACTTCCCTCACCAGACATCAGCCCTCCACACAGGCGAACACAACCCCACTCTGCCCCTCTCTCTCCCTGCAGCTGCAACCCATCCGGAGACCGCAGCGAGACCACAACAACACCCGGACCTGAGACGCTGGTGGCCCCTTATCCACACCGAGTAACACCCAGAAAGGAGCCCAGCAGGAGCAACGCACCAACCGCTGCAGCTTGCACCCGCAAAATAAACGGAACTACGGCTTTATTGCGCATATAAAGCCACTTTTATCTACTTTTTCCCCGCCAATCAACGCTGGTGATCCTCCGTCGTGCCACCATGTCCGAGGTGCTGCCATACAACGAGGGGAAAATGAGCGGCTACGGGGCGGACAGCGAGGTCAGCCAGATGTCCTTTAGTTGTGGACTGCAGGACTCGAGCGCCTTTTACGCTGCGTCGCAGGCGAAAAGACCCCCAAAGCTGGGACAGATCGGGCGAGCCAAGCGAGGTAAAGGATGCTTAAATAAAGACCTGACACCCGGCATGTTGTCACCATAACTGGTGCATGGGCAGAATTATTAACGTGATGAGAAATGGGGGGAATAGTGACTTTATTGGGATGCTCTACACGCCGTTATTCATATTATATCTTGTCATTATTGTTATATTATAGCCACTTTTTGAGATTGCTGTTTGAAAATGCAACACAGGATACTCCTTGCTGTCGACGAGGACATTTCATTTGTTTGTATATACATGCACGAGACATGTCCTCCATGTAAGGACACACCCCATGCTGTACCAATCCAAACAATAGGTTTCCACCGTGAGGATAACAAGCCAGGCTCGTTGCCGTTCCCGGGAATGAGTTGTTTTCACAAAATGCGCGTACCCGAGGTCGGGGCTTTGCAATAGTGCTTTAATGTACTGTATTAATGTTATCACCTGCAACACGCACTACTGGCACATTTTCTCTTATTTGCAAAAGCTGTATTTAGTGCGCCATTTACCCTTCCACTATAGGCCCATGCATAAAAATTAGTTGACATTATAAAAAATATATTCACAATGAAGTCACTATTTAACTGGGATGTTAGGGTATAGACATGTCCTGCTGTCCTGGTCTCACTGTCCTCTCCGCTTGTCTCTCCACAGTGGTCATCGAGGATGACCGGATAGACGAGGTCCTGAAGGGGATGACAGACAAGTCTTCACCCGGCGTTTAAACGTGACCCGACGCCTTGCGGACTTTTTTCATTTTGATGACCGAATTTGAAGCACTTGAAGCGGCTGTGCATGTTCGAGGACTGCGGGAGAAAAGCGACGGCACGAAGCGAAGCTGGGGTGGCTGACGAAAGGCGAGGGGGAAGGGAAGACAAAGGGAAATGGAGAAGGCTAAAGGAAGGGAAATGTGGAGGAAAGTGATAAAGAAAGAAGTGGAGAAAGAGAGATTCTGGAAAAGACCAAGATTTATCATGGGATTGCTGGCAATTCTCCAAAAACGAATCCCGATTTTCCTGTTGAGATGGCGGACTCTGAGTCTCAACCTGTGCTGACTTTAATGATGGATGAACTTGTCATTACTTCATCTCTTCTTCCTTTCCAACAGCGCTGTAAGCAAAACAATACTGCAAGTGGAGGCGGATGCTAAATCCCAGCCCTATTTCAATAAATTGTACAGTACAGTAGGTAGGCT
>NC_048418.1:23088770-23109638 GCF_013103735.1 Etheostoma cragini | reverse complement strand
TACCCTCCCCCCTCCATTAGACTTCGCTTTGTTGATCCAGCAAGCGACGGTGCATTCAAGGGAGCTGTCCTTTCAGCACTGGTCCAATGCATTCCTGTTGCTGCTAACCCAACTATTGAGTCTGCTGTAGAGGAGACCCATTGTATGTAAAAACATATATATCCGAGGATGGTGCAATGTTAATATGTTCTGTAGTAGAAGCCCTGTTTGTTTTTTGGCCCTTAAAGAGCATTAGGGTACAGATTAAAGCCGAACCACAGGCAGCATTCTTCTTCTTCTTCTTCTTCTTGCGTCACCCATCGGTGGTTAAAGGTGCAGCTTAGCACCTTCATGTAGCTGCTTTACACCTGCACATGTCTTTGTTCCCCCCCTCACTATTTCTTCTATTATTTCTATTTTTTTTGCATTTTCAAATGCTCAGATATCTACAGAGGCCAGCAAAGTTGTGGAGATTGAAGAAACTGTAAAAAAAACGTATACTACCATTATTTGGTTATTTCAATTTTGCAATTGTTCGTGTTTCGTCCTCTATGTGTTTTTTCTCCACCTCTTTGCATGAACTTTCACTCCGGTGCCAACGCGGGTGCCACTTCTCTTACCTTGGCACGCTTCTTTTTAACAAAAGTCATATTTGTATTTTTATATCTAAATCTTTGTTATTTAAATGATATGCTAGTCTATCGTCTTACAGTTCATCAACAAAAATACTTCTACTTCAGAGAGGATATACAGAATGAGACGCGGCTTCGTGGAGGAAGCTATGTAAGATTTTGGTGGACTGGTTTCATTCTATATCAGCGGTCGGGCGTTTTTTAAAGACTAACTGAATGTGTCTGGGGTTTTTTGCACACATCAATGTTAAACTATTATTAAGAAATCGTATACTGTGACTTGAGCTTCGTTGATGAATTTGTTAGAAAATAGTTTTACAGTATATTGCACTGTTTACGAGTATCCTCAAATAACACGCTGTTATTTGACCGACTTTGGACATTACAGTTTTTGTTTTTTTAATTTTGTTTATTTTGTACCATTATTTTAAAAAAACTGGATATGGTTTGTTGTGCATGAAACCTTAATATTTTCAACAATGAAACATCGTTTTACGAAGCAAAAAAGCAGCAAAAATGTCATGACATTCTAAGAATGAGTCATTGTATATTATGATGCCATTTTCACTGTATTTGGTGAATTAATAAATGGTGAAAGTGATGCTTCTTCGGTATGGCTTTTATACGCATACGCATACATATTACTAACAATTCAATAGAATATGATAAAAAAGAACATCAAAGTCTGTGTATAAAAGTCAAGGAGAAAAAACAGCAACAGAGTACATCACCTCAGCACAGTGAATGCGATTAGCATACCATTTTTTAAGAGAAAGAACAGAAGTACAGTACAGTAACAACTACAGTAGGCCTACATGTAGCACCTACAAGCAAAAGTCTTAAAAACACATTATAATATATATCTCTCTCTCTCTTTTGGACTCAGTAGCCTTGACCTCTGCTGGGACAGTAAATACTGATCCTTAATTAAAGAGCAGGTAAGGAACAGTCATCCATCTGTTAAGCTGTTGCACAGCTCCATGCTAGCCTCTACTTGCAAATGTATTAAACCACAGACGCCTTTGAGTGCCATGTGATCATCTATCAAAGTCTACAAGTTGTCATCCAGCCTACAGCAGGCCTGTACTCTGTCGCCATCATAACCTGTAACATGCACAGAAATGAACTGTTCTGCGGTCAAGATCAGCACACCACATCTACAACAATGTCAAAACTGGTGAAATGAACCTATTCGAGCGCGTTAGCTTTCACTTGTGGATATGCTGCATGAGTCATACGCCAATTACCACATTATCCTTCCTTTGCCAGCAAAATACTCTCATATAACGAATGATAGCTTTTATTTAGCAAAGACGTTTGATATTTTCCGTGTCTTTTAACAGCCATATTTAATGCGTGTTGACCTCTGCTTTCTCTTCTTACACATCACACTCCACTGTTATGGTGGCCTTTTCAGATTGACTCATTAACATTTGTGTGGAAACACAACACGTGTGGAATCTAAATGCACAGTTCTTATTTCATCACTTCAAATACTTAGTTACTCCCCCAAAAAACTAGTATTCACATGAACCAAAACAATCAATCTTTAGAACTATTTAGCAGAGAACACTGGATAATGACAAATTCAACACGTGAAGTGGTTGCTATGGACTCGTCACTAGGCTTCAACAGTCGTATATATTTTAGCATATAGGTAAAACTGCCGAAGATGGACATGATCCAAAACTCAATTTCTTGTACGACTCTTAGTTTGGGAGCTTCCATGCTACCACTCCTTCCTTCTCTAATGACTTGAAAACACTGTCGTTTGCACAATTTCACATATAATCACCGGGACAGAAAAGGATATTTGAGTCGGGTGTGGATTCAGCCTGGCCCACGAGCTTCGAATTTTCAAAATATAAGCTTTCGTCTGGTCTGCTATGTTTTCGTACATTGGTGTTTTTGATGTATTTGAACAAAACACTACGGAAATCATGCTAACAGTTACGTGCAATCAGGTTAGGAATTTCCTAGCCTGCCAAAATTCAAGCATAAAAATGTTTGTTGTGTTATTAAATAAATGTATTTGTATTTTACTGTTTATTCTTGTGATTTATCTGTGTGTTAGTCCTTTGATTTAGACGTTACGATGACAAATGTAGCAGTTGCGCATAATCAAATCGAAAAAATGTTAGACCAAGCAGTGCTTTTATTGTCCAAGAAAAACCAATGTTGCGCATGCGCACTTCGATCCAGCATTCTTCACCATGTACGTCAAAAAGCACAACTTTGCGGTGCATTTACACGTTAATGTGATATGCCAGTAATCATCTCCGTTACATATAAAACAAGGACCAATTAAAATCGAGATATTAGTGGACCTTTGCATCGCTGATGTCATTACACCAGCTACGTTGTAAGCGCAATCCCCGCAAAAATTCTGAGTCAAAATGTCAGCAGCGGTGTCCTTATCCTTAAATCTCGGATCGACCTTGCACTTGACGAGCAAAACCGAGAGGTATTGAAGGATCTGATGAATGCGACCTGCTTCCTTGCAAAGCAAGAGCTTGCTTTTCATGGCAATGAGCAGTGTGTTTTCATTGTTGCTGACTGGCACTGAAAAACATTCTGGTTACATAACTTGCATTCTGATGCTGGAAATTAACTTGAAAGTAAGTGAGAGAGAGAGAATGTCACCCTGATTGGAAATGTCTTGATAATGACCGTGCGTGCGTGCCGCGCTTGTGCGTAACGTTTAGCCTACTGTTTTGATTGAGTAATAGCTTAAACAATAAATGAAGTAATCTGGCTTTCATAACTCAGTGCCTAGCCTCTTACTGGTATATGTAAGGCATTAACATAGGAACAGGCTAATTATTGCTAACTTGCTAGTTAACATTACTAATTAAACCTAAACAACTAATGTAAATCCAAACTAAATGCAAGCTTACCCTGTATTATACGGTGATTCCTCTAATGTGCGAAAGTAAGTCGCGTGGTGGCCTATTTTTACAAAATGGTGAGATACAAGGTAACGGAGTCTTTTATACGTTGTCGTGTTTCTTTAGAAATAAACAACGGACAAATGGAGTCTTCAAACGCTTCAGATTTAAAGTTATTCACTGTCAAAGTGACCTTAATATGAATGGAAGTCAATGGAATGCTAACGGCGGGTACAGGCTAGGTAGCATCCAAATGGCGCCAGATGAGCTTCACTTAGAGAGGAGGCTTACCCCCCTTGGGTTTTATTCACTTTGGGAAATCTCAGGCTGACTAAACAGGGAAGGAACCATCAACTAGCAATGGGGGGGCGAGACTGAGAGAGCTACAAGGAGCTACATGGAAAAATATGCACCAAACAAGCCACTTTGACACTTTTGCTGTTTTCATGAATACAAAAGTTGGGTGACCATCCCCCCTAGACTAAAAAAAAGTAGGATGACCCTCCCCTCAAAGAATGAAAAGACATGAACGGTCCCTTATCTATTACTTTTGGTTGTTTTTTTGCTTGCTAGTTTCCATATACTTTCAATGGCACAAAAAATGGTATGACGGTGTTAAGTGATTCAGGTCAATGGTCAAAATTCCATTTTTTATTCTATCTTTCAAATCATTTATCTTTTTTTGTTGTTGTTGTAGCAAATCACAATTTAAGTTATGTTTTTAACATAAGCTTAGCACTCCACATTCGTTCCAAGCCCCCCCCCCACAAACCGGCACCGAATCAATAGAAATCCACTTCCTTATGAGAATTTTCCTGGAAATCACGCCGCACATATGACAGATATTCACTCTAATTTGTTTGCCGTTAGGAAAAAAACATGTACAGTATCAGGACACGTCTATAAATAGCTAGGTTCCGACAACAACGCTGATCCTCATAACTGGATTGCACTTCACTCTAATAACAGAACATCAACATCAGTTTAACCGACCACATTCCCATCAGAGAGATTATTGACTGTCCTGATAACATCAGCAGTGCACTGAATGAATACATAGTGCTATCGATCACGTTGTTGTTGTTGTGGATGTCGCCTGTGTGCGTATGTCTGCCGTCCTGTGTGTGTGTGTCAGCCTTCCTGTGGAATTACACCTTTCACAGTAATGGCCTGGAAGGCTTGAACTGGGCCAACAGATTTTGGCCAGATATTGAATTATTTAAGCTCTGCTCCACGCCTCATTCCTGTAGCATTACTTGTCCTTCAGTGTCATACATTTGGCAAGGTGAGATGTGATTTTACATTTTTTTCTAATCTTTTTAGGTTCAAGAATCCTGAAGGATACTCTTAAACCAAAACATGTCTGGAAAATTTGAGAAAAAATAGGCTTAACCCTTGTGTTGTCCTCCCGGGTCAAAAACGGTCAAAAAATTAACATTTTTGTCCCTTTTTCAGACTTTTTTTAAATAGTTTTTACCATAACACCACCTTACTAGCACTAGTTTTACAGTACATTTTGGAATTCATGGTCAATAACCCTGATTTATATAGAATTATACCTAATATTTAAGTTAAAAAAGCAGAAATTAGGAATTATTTTGACTGATAGTTAAGATCAGAGTGCTGTAAAGATGAGTTTAGTCAGGAATGAAAGTGATCGATTGTATTTGTAAAGAGCGTTGTAAGGAATTCAATCCATATTTTTGTGGTTATTTGGTTAAAAAGAAACTCAAATTTTAGATATAGACTATTTTCAAAGGGGTCAAATTTTACCTGAGGACAACAGTAGGGTTAACTTAGAGGATTAGGGCCACATGTGAAAAATGTGTTTGAGTCAGAGAATTCAGACTTTTTTGTAAGAATTCGTACTGTCCACCCAAAATTCTGAATTTAAAGTCACAATTCTGGATTTATTTTTAAACATGGATGCTTCACAAACATCTTTAACCTGGCAGCACAGAAGATCTATACAATCTCCACAGTTTCAAGGTGAGTACCCATAATAATAAATGCCAGCAATTTTAGTATCCGACCAAATGTGAAGTATGGTCACAATCTCCTCTTCTGTTCCTGAGTTATGGTGTTAAAAAATGGCCAGAAAAGCCTTTTTTTGCATTATGGTGTCACAGCAAGGTTGATCTTTTGGATATAAAATGTCGTAACGTCTTCATTTTACCCTGTCAGGCATTTGTGTGAAGTCTTTGTCAGAACTAGCATAGGAATTCTTGAGTTATGGTTTGACCACCAAAGTATTGCATTAATAGGAATGGGACCGACGAACACATACAACCTAAAAATAAAAACTCCCCTAGGGAGAGATCAAAACCAGCAAAAATGGATCCTACAGACATGTATTGCATGTGTTCCCAAAGTACCTTTGTGTTCCATCGCTGTCCACAAACAAGACTTTTGCATTGACTGACATATTGATTCATTACAACTAAAGTCTGCATATTATTATCTTACAAACTCTTAGAAACTCTGTATTAGAAACTCAAGAATGCTATCGTGTGTTTACACTGCTTTGTAACTTAACTTAGCGCTAAGAAGAAGCATCTGCATACTGTACGTAATGACTCGCAAAATAAATGACTATTTATTCAGATCTGTCCTTTAATTTCTCACCTATCTGTATCAGGCTTTGGCTCCAACTACACAGTAAAAAATAAAAATTTGACATTTCAAGGATAACATAACTTTGGAACTTTAAATTCGAATGTGGGATGTCTGACTGCAAAATCTCAGGCAACAACCAATGAGCTACTGCTCTAGGACAAGACATATATTTAGTCTTCATTTTCCAAATGCCAGGGTCAGCGGTGAGTTGACTGTCTGCTGGAGCTGTTGATGTAACCCTGGTGGCTCATGTGTCCCGACCTGGCAGAAGGGCTGGGGGGTGCGGGCCACACCGGGCCGACACAGACATGCTGTAGATGCCCCCCTACTCACTTGAAAGACTGGATGGAAATACAGCAGACTGCTGTAAATGCTAAGCTCCATTGTACTGTTATCTCTAACGTACACAACGCACACAACTCACAGCACAGGTTCAAACTGCGCCTGTGCAATGAGGACAAAGAGCTTTGATCCGATTCCACTTTGGTCCGATCCTGAGTGGACGTCCATTAATATTCCTCCTCTGGTTACATAAGCCCGCCATGCCGTGTATTATACCATTATGCTGCCCCATGCCAAGGGAGATGGGCAGATATACAAGGCTTTCTCTTAGTTGTGGCCAAATCTACTGCAGATTTGCTTCCAGTGACAAGAAAAGCTGTTGATTCCCTCCATCTCCATCCCACCTTTACCTGGCTACACTGGCTACAAGTTAACGCTTGGTCCATAATTCATATCTGTTACAATAAAGTTGTAAGCAGCGAAATCTCTACAACTGTTATTATTCAATCTCAAATGTGAATAATTTTTGGCTACCTGAAAAGGTAAACCTATAGTATTTAATAAGGAAAAGGGAATTTTTAGAAAGAAAGTCAGACATGGGAACAAATCTGTGTATAAAAAATGTCATTCTTCCCCAAATCACCTTAGATGTACTGTGTACAGTTGGTGACCACTTTGTATTGAGTAAAAATTTAAAGCATAAACATCCATTCCTTTAATTTTAGTCTAAATAATTCCTGATTTCGGCTTTTCTAACTCAACCATTAGGTATAATTTCCTATAAATGAGGTTTATTGACCATAAATTCCCAAAATAACTGTAAAACTAAAGTTAATGTTAGTGTTACATAGTGATAAAAACGTCAAAAAAAGTGACAAACATCAAAGTGTGAAGAAACGGACAAAAAAGTATGAAAATGTAAAAATAATCTTGGATAAAAAGCATCAACAAATATGTTGATTTTCAATTTTGTCGGGAAGACAACACAAGGGTTAAAACCCGCCAAGCAAATGCAGCTAAGCTAGCATTAGCGCTGCTAACGAGCTAATCTGCTAGCATGTAGCCGGCCACCTGGATCACCGCAGGTATTGACTTTGTGAAAATTAACAATATTAAGAAAATAAAGGTAAGTTTAATAATGTAAGTTTTATTTTCATGAATACTGAATAATGGATATAATTCAGTCCTATTTTCAAGAGGAATTCGATTGCTACAAGTCTTTAGTTTGTGTCTCGCAGATTCATAATGTTTTACATGCCTTTGTTTCATATTCCAAATAAGTTTGACCAACCCAGTGGGGTGTTCAAAACCCACCATCGTCTGAATGCTCATTTCTTTTTCCCTGTTGGATTCATTTTTAATATGCCTACTTGCTGGTAATAGCATTATATTGTCGCATTGTCCGTCTGTCTGTCAGGAAAATACACCTAATACGTTTTATATGATATATTATACACGTTATGTGCCTGTGGTCTTCACTACATAGTCCCAGAGCTCTGAAAATAACTTAGTGCAAAACAAAACTACAAAAACAGGACCTTGGTTGTAAGAAACCAGAATAGCAGGCAGTTTGATTTAAACAACAGGCAGTAGTGCTGTGTTGGGATTCAGTTTTAAACAAGAGCACAATGAGGCAGATCAAACCCAGAGGTGTTCGGTTAAAGCAAGCAGTAAACCTTTTGAATTGCATGTGCCCTCACAAAACACCCACACATCAAAGCGTCGGAGCCAATCGATGCAGACAGAGAGGGCAGAGAGTGGTGGAGTGGTGAGAGGAGTGACTGAGAGTGTGAAAGAGAGACAGAAAAAAACAGAGAGAAAGGCATCGAGCATGCAGCAGATTAGGGTTGTTGCTGCCCTCGAGCAACATGCATGGAGGACAATTAGCAGCAGGAGGGAAAGATTCGGACACACACAGACACACACACAAACACACACCTCTGCATTAGGCCCATGCCATGCTCTGTGGTTATATAACTTGAGTCCAGTCTAGTTAAATCACACTGTCAGGCTTTGCCGTCGCAGCTCAGCCTGCTCCACAAAGGGAGCTGAAAGCCGACTATACCAAAATAACAACTGCTGCTACAATTTCAATCTATTTACTTATTTCCAAAAAAGGTGCAGGACTAAACTACACTGAACAAAATTTTAAATGCAACTGTTTTTGCCCCCATTTTTGATGAACTGAAAATACTTTTTCTATGTACACAAAAGGCTTTTTCCACTCAAATATTGTTCACAAATCTGTCCATCCGCCTCATCCATGGGTTCATAGAGGTCATCCGCGAAGAGAACACCTCTCTAAAGTACCAGACGCCATCGAAAGTCGGTTACGACAACAAACTGCAATCAGGTTGAGAAAGATACTGACACTGTCTGGTTTTCAGACCCCCCCTATACAGTAAAACTGCCCATTTTAGATTGGCCTTTATTATGGCCAGCCTAAAGCACACCTGTGCAATACTCCTGCTGTCCAATCAGCATCTTGTCATGCCACACCTGTGAGGTGGATGGATAATCTCGGCAAAGGAGAAGTGCTCACTAACACAGATTTAGACAGAAAAATACAATATTAGAGCACTGTTTGAGAGAAATAAGCCTTTTGTGTACATAGAAAAAGTCTAGTGTTTAGTGCAAGTCGAACTGACGAAAAAAGTGTGTGGGGGGGGAAAAACTCAATCAAATAACTCTCTATCACATGTTTTTATGTCCCAGTGGTGCAGTGGAGCTGTTCTGCACCACCTATTGTCGATACCAAACCCACTGCAACTTACATAACAGCCCTCCTGTCTTCCGCCCTGCCATGCTAAATAGGTGCCAGGCTGTTTTTTTGTTTTTTGTTCAGGTAGTTAGGTCATCGCACCCAATTGTCACCATGGAAACCACATTATGGTCAGTGTGGGTGAGATGAGACCACTGTCTGATAGTGATGCATTTCAATGTGTGCAGTGTATATTTTTTATAATCATTCTATTCACAACAGATTGAGATAAAAAAAAGGGCATTCTTGACTTTGGAACCAGTATAAAAACCACCCCACCACATAACCGCCCATATAACACAAAGCTTAACAAGCACGGCAACAGTAACTAACGTGGGTGGGGTTTAGCCAACAGTTAATGCCATGACAAATGGGCTTGCTCCGCCCGATGATGAAGATCAGAAACGGCTACTAAATAGTGCTTGTGGTAATTTTTTGTCAACATCAAAGTCCAAGTTAAACAAACTACCGCATTACACCAGCAGACAATCATGGACCCAAAGAAGAGCCATGTGAAAAATCACACACCTTTTTTTTTTCCAAGTCTTAAAAATAGGCGGTAATTAGATCTCAGTGGAGAATTAAAAATAAATGATTTCTACTTTATCAATGTGCCGCCCCCCCCCCTCCTCCAGTCACCAGCCTTCCTGCCTGTCTGCCTCTCTCTCTCTCTCTCTCTCTTCTGCTCTGGTCTAAATTTAAGCAGCAGAACGCACAGGACCTGAGACTCAGCTCATGTTTCCTCAACAAATAACACGCGGGATGGTTTATTACTTATTTGTACAGTACGCGTGTATGTGCCCACACGCAGCGGCGTCGTGCTTGACAGGTGTGTCGAACTTTACATATTTCCATTAGCAGCTTTTGTCTGGAATCTATAGCAGATATGGGAAATATGCAGACAACCCCAACAGAAGGGAAGACTCTGACTGACATATTAATAGACGTTAACACTGACTTTACATGCAGGCCAGCGCTGCTGTTATGTACCTTGTCTAGACATGCCAGTTTGTGTTGCAAATTGCACGACACTGGCAGGCTTGTTGCACCACAGAATCTGGGGCCGTTGAGTCTTTCTGATATACAGTCGGACAGAACAGTTAAGGACACTGGGATGTAATATTGATTTATAAAAGATGAACGTTTCCAATATGAAGTACAGGAGCTAAAAGTAGCAGCTTCAGAAAATTACAACGCAAACAGAAACATAGGACTAAAAATCACTCCGTTGCAATCACAAACTGACTATATAAACAATGCAATCATATAAAAACATATAGAAAACAATGTTAATGTACAGTGGTGCTCATAGGGTTGCATGCCCATGCTTAAGTTGACTAAAAAGAGGAATAAAAAATCATGTGTTGGAAATTTATCTTAATGCCTTAATTAAAAGATCTGTCAGTTATTTCATAGATAAGGATACTATGCATCCTGATAAAGTTCCCTCGGCCTTTGGAATTAAAATACCCCCCCCCCCCTCCCCCCCCATACACACATCATCACTTACCCTTCACCATACATAGAGATTGTTGTAACATAATGAGGTAAGTGGTGGGTAAAGGGACAAGGCATGTTTGGGGTAATCTATACATTTTCATCCACATAGGTGACTTTCTGTCAAAAACACTAGGGTTATAAGATGGTCCCCCCCACTGTAATACAGGTAGGTTTAAACAGAATGCACAAGTAAGATGGGTCTTTGACTTGAGTTTTTGTTTTCCAAAAGATAGGATTATTTATGGTACATTTTGTCTTCTTAACACTTGTTTTGTCTTCACTTTCAGGACCCTCTCGCAATTACTTTCGGAATTGAGTCAGGAATACATGTTTGTCACAGAAAATAAGGTACGGCCATTGATTTTTAGGTAAAAAAAAAAAGTAACTTTTTCTTTTTGTAAAAATTTGAAATGGGTCAATTTGACCCAAAAACAATGCAAGGGTTAAATTATGTTATTTGGCACAATCACCCCCCCCCCCCCCCCCCCCACACACACCTTATTTAGAGAAACAATGTGTCTATGTAAATGATGCAAATAGTCTATTCATGTAAATAAGTATCACAGATTCTCTTTTGATTAGTCTCAAAAATGATTTTGTTCCAGGTTACACGTTACTGTATCAGGTTTGCCGTTGGGAATGTAACAACTGTATCGCGACGTACTATATGAGTTTTTAAATCATCTGGTAAGTTCAAAAACACTTAGCTTACTCAGGCGCCGATATTCATATTGAAACCATAACGCGGCAATGTAAACGTAGCCCAAATGAGCGTCTATGCCCAGAACATAACTACTACTATATAGTATATAGTAGCCAATTCTTACCAAATCCCATTAAAACGGTGATGTAGACAATTTGAGTAACAGAAGACTTTTCTGTTGTATTCGCGAGGGTGGAGAAGTTTCTGAAGTCCTTATTGCAGCATAGAGCTTACTTTTAAATCTCAGGGTGTGTTTTTTTCTTTTAGATAATCTAGTTAAATATTAATTGAAATCGATATTAGACAGGAAGTCTTCCTCATCTTCATCTTGTGTTGTGGCAACTCTGGTAGGGGTGGATTTGGTGTCCTCCAGTAGCTTTTTCTCCACAGCTGCATCTTCTGGGCTAAGCTCCTCTCCTTTGGTCATCACATACACAAAATACTGAAAGCCTTCTCCATAGCTGTACTTCCTAATGGACCAGTTGTACTCCGTGCGAGCGTAGAGGCGTTTCCTGAAGAAGGGTTGGGCGAAGGTTACGGAGACAAACCGTCCTCCAGGCTTCAGGCAGCGACTGATCTGGGAGAAGAACAAGAAATGAGGAGAGGAAAAGTATTAGAAGAATTTCCCACCACTCCATTTTAATTCCCACAAAACAGCAGCCACCTCTACTGCTAGAGGTGGGGAAAAAAATCAATACAGCATAGTATCGCGATATTTTCAGTGGCAATACTGTATCCATACACAGGCACCAAGTATGGATCTTTTATTATATATGTGTAGGTTTTTCTGCTGGACAAACCCATTTTTCACCAATAAAATTGAGGTGATATGAACAATCAGAGAAATATACTGTATATTTTTAAATAAAACAGATGTTAAAGTTTCCATTTAGGGACGTCATTTGAAATAGGGAAAAAATACAAGTTAGGTATGAATTGCAATATATCGCAGAATATTGGAAAAAGTTTTAAAATCGCAATAATATCGTATCGTGGCATAAGAATCGTGATGATATCGTATTGGGAGCCTTCTGGTGATTCCCCCCCTAACCGCCACCTGAGCAGCTTGAGTTGTCGAATCATTTGGAGTTTGTTATCGTCACAGTATCTTCGCCAAGATCAATTATTCGCTGGATGACATAATATAAAGAAGCTGATAACGCATCAGCAGCAAAGGTTTTAGGCATTTTAGGAAGTTTTCCTTAAGGAAAGGCAGTGCTGCGGGAGATGCAATGTTCTAAATCAAACCCAAAGCTGAGTCACAAAAACTCAGATTACTTGTTTGACGGATAGACGGATACATCTGCCAGATACCAAATTCCCTCAAATCGGCATCTCCCCCAATCAGGCACATGGCACTGCATTACTATAAACTAGAGCATGCTAGTCCACAGAGCTGGCTGCGCAGCCGTGCAGGCTGATAACACGGTGTGACAGCACGAAAACCGTGAGGGTCCCTTCATATGAATAATTGTCGTTTTGGGGTCCATCAACGCTCCAGTGTGTAGATCCACGTGTGCATCAGGACACATAGGCTTCAGGGGAATGCAGTGCTCAGGTAAGCAACAGTACACACAGACAAGTGTGTGAAAATAGACACAAACACAAGCATGCAGAGACACATTTAGTTTCTCCAGAGACAGAAGTGTGTGCGGGAGTGAAGGGACAGAGTCTTCCGGAGCAGTGAGCAACACAAATGTTGGATTTCATACCTCAAACATGCAAACTGGATCGACGTATCGTTCTAATGCATCGCTAGAGGATGACTGCAGATGCCATTGCCAGGCAGGGTAAATTAACAGAGAGCCAATAGGTGACACCTCGGATTATCACGGTTGGATGACATGATTTATGGCAAAAGTGCGGCTTAAAGACCACACACAAAGACGTAATGACTTTCAGCATTTGAGACAAGGTGAGTTGAGGCTAACAGTGTTCTCTGACCAGCTATGGCTTAAGCTAACATTATCTAGCATTAAGTGGTACCATTTGAAATATATGAAAAACAACATGAATAAGCCCTCAACAATGTTAGCGTGGTAGAACAATTGTCGGATTCAGGATTTGGTAGCCAAACCGTTGTCTTTTAAAAATCAGATGTTTCTAATGCTAATGTCCTGTAATGACTTATTTAGGACCAGAAAAACAAAGTTTGGGCCTTGAAATTGACTTCTCAGCTAAGACTTACAAAGCGATTTTTTAAATTTTGAAATGTTATATTAGCAATTAACACCATTGAACCATGAACATCTATTGTTCCGAGGGATCAGTTAACTAAATAAAAACATGTTAGAAATGGTTCTGGAGATATCATTTCTAAGCTAATTTATGAGGCCCTAATGCCGTACACTGTACATACAGTACATGGATGTATGAGAAGCTGCTGCATGGAGTCTATGGACGGCTGGGAAGTGGTGTTGAGCTGGGATGGTAGTTGTGGTCTGTACCATGAAGCCCCCCCCCCCCCCCTTTGGACTTTGGAGAGAGGAGACACTGTGCTCGGCTCCTCTCACAGGATTCATCTCCACCAGCGAGTGGCCTGAACATGAATTATTCACTCTCCACTGTGACATGGAGGAGGCGCGAGAGGAAGAGTGGAGGGTGAAATGGGTTATATAGTGCACAGCAATGGTGGGAAAAAAACGTCGGGTGATAGGGTGATTACATAAGGGAGAACATGGCAGAGTGGAAAGAAGTAAGAGCTGAAGCCACGAGTAACAAAAAATGCCTTAACATCCCAAGGTTGTCCAGACATGTCAACTGTCCCTTGACCAAATCACATAGCCAGGTGTTTATGTCAAGAAATATCTCCACGGTGAAACTATATGTACATATACAGTCCTTTCCTTTTCTGTGCCATTTCCCGGAAAGGTAGTAGAATCCAGTGTGTCATTTTTATGAATATATTTTTTTTCAAATACAACATGTATAAGACATCTTTGGAGTTGTTTAAAGCCATATTGTTTTGGTTTTGACAGCTATAGGCTAACTGTTACCTTTCTTTCAATAGGTCACTAACATCAGGCAGGACACCTCACCCCCCCCCCCCCCCCCCCCCCCCCCCCCCCCCCCCCCCCCCCCCCCCGGACACTCCCTGCCCCCCCCCCCAGAGCTGGCAACATTTGACAGAAATCATATACATATCCACACATACAAACAATTGGACTCTGTGCAATAACTGCTGTGTTTCATGATTTCTTTTTAGCTATTTATTGAGAACATGGACAAATGTGTATGTGTGGATGAATGTTTATGTAAATGTACGAGATGTGCTTAGGTAAGAATGTGCTGGTGTGTGTATTGTACATATATATATATATTTTTTTAAATATATTTTTAACCTTTTACTGTATTCTACTATTTGGAGAGGATGTCTCCAACAGAATTGTGTTATACCACGATCAATCTATCTATCTATGTATCTTGGACTGCCCCTCCTTTTTATATTAAACCATCCAGTACCATATTTGTGCTATAAAAAATACTCAGTAGCTTAGTGGAACAGCTGTTTTTTTCAGTATCAGTTAAAAAACATATCAAGTTCAAAACTAGCTATGAAATAAGGTGATCGCACCGTTCCCATGTTCCTTTAACAGACATACTGATAGTTTCCTCAAAACGTTTGTCAGACCAGTCCAGGTGGAGACCACCGGAGGCTTTGGTGAGTGAGTAAAGCAGGGGTGGGAGCTAACAAGGTGCATCATTCTGACTTCACCCCTTCACCCATTATTCATGACACGCCAATGCACGGGTGCACCCTGTGTACCTGTGCAGTGTAACTTCAGAGCGATTCCGGCGATTAGAGGACTGACGTCACTGCAACCCAAGACCACATGGCTTGGCTAGAACCGGGACTGCTTGGAAGCTAGGTTGGCATTGGAAGGCAGCTGATCTGAAAATTCTGTTATGCTTAACCCTCATGTTGTCTTCGGGTCAAATTGACCCAATTTCCTATATGGATGTTTTTTTTAAATCACCCAAAATAACATGACTGATTCCACACAACGCTTTTTGGTAAGTACGAATCTCTATTTTCATTAATTTTGGGGTGTCTTATTCTATTTTTTAGCATTTGAATTAAAAAATGAAGTTTTTTTAAAATAGTTTTGAGTAAAAGTTGATACATTCCAGTCTGTGATTATCCATCAACATCCATTCCTTTAATTTTAAATTAAAAATTTAAATTAAAAATAATTCCTTATTTCTGCTTTTCTAACTCAAACATCCTAATTTCCTCTAATTGAGGATTATTGACCATGAATTCCAAAAATAACTTTAAAACTAAAGTTAATAAATTAGTGTTAAAGTAGTGTTGAAAACATCAAAAAAAGTGACAAAAATTGAAACAAAAGCGTCCAAGTGTTAAAAAAAAGACAAAAACGTAAGAAAAAGTTTGATAAAATGCGTCAACAAAAGTGCAGATTTCCCCACCATAACCAACATAAACAGTGAGGTTCAACATAAATCTTTGTAAACAGCTGGTGTCCAAACGACATTGTAGACATGTAGGTGCAGAAATTGTCCCATTGTTCTTTCATGGTTTCATTCATACAGTGTAGTCTTCCCAACATCTTTTCGCACGCAGAATTTTCAGTCATTCTTTCTTTCCATATTCCAAGTGTTGGGGCATGAGTGTCCTTCCAAAATATCAAAATGAGTCAGGAACATGTTACCAAAGCAGTATTTAACACCCTAAAAGTATGTTTATTTAACATTGGCACTTCTCTTTTGTCTCCAAGTAAACACAGTCTAGGTGATTTGGGCAGACTACAGGGTAACCAACCCTGCATGTGGCCTAAAACACTGCTCCAAAAAGCAGAAATCACCGGGCATTCCCAAAGGGCATGCATCAAAGTGCCTTTAGCTGTTTGGCATTTCCAACAAAGATCGTTTTCGCCAATACCCATTTTATAGAGCCTAGAAGGAGTATAATAATATCTATTAAGGATTTTGTATTGAATAAACTTGCCCCTAGCTTCTCTAATGTGCAACCCACTATTTGACAGAATAGAATCCCATGTATCATCATCCATTGTACATCCTAAATCTCTTTCCCATATTACTTTCAGACTTTTACTACTAACTGAGATTCTCATGCTCACCATGGGCACGTATGTATGCATTCCACAGGAAATCCTTATGAGGAGGAGGATGATGCTTTGAGTGGGATGACTCATATTCATACGCATTTTGTGTGTACTGTATATCAGCGGGCGAATTAGGAGAACAGCTCTGGCCCGTTGTAAATCCTCCACCTACACATCAGAACGGCGGTATTACTACGATAAAGGATCCTCAACACAACACTTGCGATGATGTGCTCTCACTTTGATAGATAAACATGGGTTTCATTTAGTATTATGTAAAGTCTCTCACCTGAATCAACGGGTGGAGGAGGGCTCACTGGCTGTTACACCCAAACACTGGCGTAAGGAAACCGCATCCCCAAAACACTGAGTCAGTTTTCAACATCCACTCGGAGTCTGACGTCTGTAAGCCGATCCTAAGTGGGCCACGGGGCTTCTCCAAGATGACAGAGGAAACCACTTTGTTAGCGCCCATCTTCACACACTCACACTCCAATGAAACCATTCCTCAACACACACGCGCACACACACACACACACAATCATAGTCGCTCCTGAAATATTCAGTGCCGTGGCAGAAGAAGGTGTCAGAGTGACCTGACCTGTCTTGAGTGTTCTGAAACAAAAAGGTAACATGAGATCGGGAGTTCAGACTGCCATAAGGAATTTTAGGTAATCCCACTGGCATTTTAAGATGTTTAGTGATATTTTGCCATGAATCAAGTCTAAATACATCTATTTCATTCATTCATTCATTCATTTTAAACCAGAATAAAAAACTCCTTGAGATTGAAAATCTCTTTTACAAGAGTGTCCTGGCAAGTGGCAGCAGCGCGGTTTCAAATAGACACAGAGACACTTCCAGGTTAATACATAAACACACGTTCTCTCATACTCAAACAACAATGTTTTAATACAAAACCTGGGTCCTAAATCAATTTAAAAACAGACTGCCTTTCTGCAAGGTCCTTTAAAAAAGCCATTCTGAAGCTGATTTCATTCCAAATTAAAAGCCTTTTTGCCAATGTCAGTGTGGGCTTTAGGGACTGTCAATAATGTGTTTAAGGGACAATCAACTTTTTAGTGAGAATGTGTCGTCTCCTGTCTTTTTCAGCGCTTGATATCAACGCTCGCCCTGTGGCAAGTAAACAATGTGTTCGGGCTTGTTGTTACCTAGTAGCACAAAAAAAGGCCAATAACGGCACAAAGAGACGGGCGTGTAGAGACAGAATATATTCAAGTTAACAGAGAGAGTTAAAGGGAAACTTGTCCACCAATTCTGTTAAAATTTCAACACAATGGAAATGGAAGGTAACCGACGTTTGGCTGAAAAGGAGGCGACACGGCGGAATTCTCGACGGCAACGGAGCAGTCCCTGAAGTGGAACGTCAGACTAACTTCGACCAAACCAGAGATGGTGATTGTTGGAACAGTGAAAAGACTAACCAAGACAAATTCTAAAGGCTCATGACAACAACACAAGGCACCAGCAATGCAAAATTGCTGAAAAGGCCAAAAAGTGCCTGTTCCTCCAGTAATTGAGGTTTAGAAGTTAGAATTTTTCCATTAGGAACATGTTAAAATTTTCACATTAGACATAAGGTAGAATTTTTTCATCAGAATTAAGTTAGAATTTTTCCATTAGAAATAAGGTGACATTTTTCAATTAGAAATAAGTTAGAATTTGTACATTAGAAATAAGTTAGAATTTTTCCAGAAGAAATAAGTTAGAATTTTTCCATTAGACATAAGGTAGAAATTTTCAATTAGAAATAAGTTAGAATTTTTCCAGAAGAAATAAGTTAGAATTTTTCCAGAAGAAATAAGGTAGAATTTTTCCAAAAGACATAAATTAGAAATTTTCAATTAGAAATAAGTTAGAATTTTTCCAGAAGAAATAAGTTAGAATTTTTCCAGATGAAATAAGGTAGAATGTTTCCAAAAGACATAAATTAGAATTTTTCAATTAGAATAAGTTAGAATTTTTCCAGAAGAAATAAGTTAGAATTTGTCCAGCTATATTGTTTAGAATCGTCCCAGCTATGTCATTGTTTTGTCATTGCATATGTCATATGTCTTTTGTTTTGTATATTAATCCATTATAATAATTTTCAAAATCCGTGTTGATTTCATTTATTTTTTAAAGGGCCTACATTTTCCAAGTTTGACTATTGGGCAAGTAAAACTGCTTTTTGTGAACACCCCATTAAGAATTAACTGTGTAGACATGACCAAAACAGTCTTTGTAATTGGAGAACCAAATGAACTTGCCTAAACCTTTGAAATATTAACTTTTATATATGTCAGTCCAAATCCCTACCTGACCTTTTACTCTGAGAGAAGATAAGTTGTCAATTCTAGGAGAATGACATTTCTTCTTCTCCTCAGGCTGTCTTTCTCATCGCTTTGTCTTCCTGTCCTCACTGGCCTCCAATAACAATATTCATCCCTCTATTATCTCCATTCTCTCCTCTCTGAGACCTGGTTCGCTTCAGGATACGGAATGAGATAGCTGATTATCGGCAGGGACAGGGGGGCAGGTGGTCACATCTTACTCTGTGATATCACTCTGCGGGACCTTCAGGTTACGTAATCTGGGTTCATCTGGGATTGAAAAGGTATCTTTCATGCTTATCCTGCATCAACACTGATTCATTTGTGATGGCGCAGATGCTTGAGGAAAATAAAACATGAATAAGAAAGTGAGCGTGAGAGTTCATTCATGACCCGGAATTTGGTAGGAAGTATTAGAGAAAGTTACAAAATTAAATAAAATCACATCTCAAGGTTCACTCACCAGCTATTTATTTGCACATTTCACGGCCTTAATCTCAATTTCAACTTCAAGTCTTTGCTTCCGAAGCCCACGGCGTCTCTACTTTCTCACGTTTCACCTTGTTCCAAAGCTACTGTATGGTTAGTAGTCGCCCTGATGAGGATTTCTAAGTAACGACACCAACACTGTCGGTCCGTCCACATGACGCAGGCCTACAGTGATCGCGCACCTACTTTTAATACGTTACATAACCCATTACCAACCTGTTCTAGAGCCATTAGCAACATCCCTGTCTGACCTTAGTCCCTTATCTTTTCTTCAGCGATCTTCAACTAGGAAAAGCTACTTTTGTCTTCGCCGTCTGTCACTTTCTTTTTGGGGGATTTTTTTTCTGCTGAATGCTGAGGTCATTTCTTTACAGTACAATCACTGACTAAAACGTTTTGTGTGCATTTCTTTGGGTTTTCAGCCATGCCTTCACCTCCAAAGCTTGTCTCCGAAGCTAAACTATTGTCTTTTCTCGTAGGTGACATACAACGTATCCTTTCAGTTGAGCTTCTGCGCCCGAATGTCACCGGATCGCACCATTTAGTCAACATACCCATGCTGAGAAATCCAAAGCGCAGAGCTGATAGGCTTAATATGCTTTGTATCAACTCATTTGGCAATTGCTTGAATGTAACGGCCATACATTAATATAAATAGTCACGCACTATGGCTTTAAGTTCACCTGGTGTGAGTTGAGTCTTGATCACATACTTAGTGGAAAATGCCTGTATTTCTTTAAAGAAAACACAAACACTCTGGGCGGGACTAAGAACCGGATGCAGTGACCGTGCCTTTGCATAATAGACGGGGGGGGGGGAACCGGCATGTGAGACATGCGCAGAATGTCAGGCTCTACCCCAGCAATGTACATCCATTAAGCCAGATTACATGTTGAGCGTCTTACAGGTTTCCATTTCAAAGGACTTTCAAAAAGGACATTAAGCTATGACCAAGGTGGTAAGCCTCTCCTCTCTAAGCTAACTCCTATGGCGCCATTTTAATGCTACGAAGCCATCACTTGCTGTTAGCATCCCATTGACTCCCATTCATTTTGGCGCCATTTTGACAGCAAATAACTTTACATCTGAAGACGCTATTTGTCTGTTTTCTATTTCTAAAGAAACACGACAATGTATAAAAGGCTCCATTACTTTGTAACTCACGTTATGGCTCCGTAGCAGACGTTTTTGTAAAAATAGGCTAACGATTGCTTCATATCTGACAAATTAACGTATTGTCAGGAGAAGCTTGCAGACAGTTTCAACTTACATTTGCTGTTTAGGGTTTAATTTCTAACATTAACTAGCATGTTAGTTAGCGGTAATTAGCCTGATTATGATCACCTAATATGACACAGTGGACATCTGAAAAGACAAAAATAAGAGGTGGTCCATTCTGGCATTACATGTCCTTTAGCCAAACAAAATCAAATCAAAACACTGTTGCCGTTAGTTATTATGGTTTTGTCCATTCTGAACCAAGGATGGAGGCTTTAGAGGTGGATTAGTGGGAGGTGGATCCTCCACGTACACGTGTGTGTGTGTGTGTGTGTGTGTGTGTGTGTGTGTGTGTGTGTGTGTGTGTGTGTGTGTGTGTG